>NW_025384155.1:0-8162 GCF_016433145.1 Gracilinanus agilis
TCTCTCTCTCTCTCTCTCTCTCTCTCTCTCTCTCTCTCTCTCTTTCTCTCTCTCTCTCTCTGTCTCTTTATCTCTCTTTCTCTCTGTCTCTTCTCACTCTCTTTTTCTTTCTCATCACTTCTGCTAAACTCCCTCTTCCCATGTTCCCCAACCCTTTTAACCCAGAAAAAGGAAGGGAAAAAATCCTTTTGTAATAAATAAACATAATTAAACAAAATAAATGCACACAATGACCACATTCCAAAATGTATGTCTCTGCACCTTGTATATACAATATTCTTCTCAGAACATGGATAACATGCACCATCCTGGATCCTCTGGAGAAATGGCTGCTTATTGCTTTGAGCAAAATTCTTAAGTTTGTTTTTCATTACAATGTTCAAATAGTTCTTGCTGCCTCCTGGAGTCACTGATTTCTGTTTGATCTTTTCTAGATTTAGAGATTCCATTTCTTGAGGAAGATTTGCCACCCTTTCTCCTAATTTACTTATGATTCTCTAATTCTTTCAAGAGTGTTTGTTTCATTTTTATCTCTTGTTTCATTCATACAAAATTCATTTAGTCTTTATAGAAAACTCATTTCATTTTCTTTTGAGTTTCTGCTTGAAGAGGTTGTGGAATTCGATTTGCAATATTTTTAAATGGTTTTTTAAAATTTATTATCCAGCCTTAGTTCACAGCCTGGAGCTTTGGACCAGGGCCAGGTTCTGTCCCCTACTGCTGCTTTTAGGTGGGGTGGTCAGCCCTGATTGGCCTTGCCCTGAGGCCCCTGGCATCTTGACCTGACCTTTACCACAGAGGGCTCCTCCTTCTCTGTTTTTTGAGGTTCAGAGAACTGGATCTTCAGAGACCTCTTCAGCCTCTCAGGACAGAGCAATAGGGACCTCTGAACACTGGCCTGGGTTCCCCAGGAACCAGTTATGGTTCGTTATTTACAGATTTCCCCTTCATTGGAATGTAATCTCCTTGAGGGCCTGAACAGCTTTTACTTTTCTTTGTAATCATGAGGCCTGACTTGGACAACTACTTAATAAATGAATTTTTTGTTTCCTGACTGGTTGGTGTAGTCAGTTTTGCTCAAAGGCTTTCCTCCTTCTCCCTTTTTAGTTCTTTGCTATCTTTCTGGGTAGGGAATTCACACAAGGTATGGCAGGAAAATGAAAGCACCATAAAAACAAAAGCTATCCATGTACATTAAAAAAAAAAACAAACAAAAAAGAATGATGCTAGATAAAATATCTATTCTTTTCTTCCTTTCAGTAAATCTCGAAACTCCAGACGGTACTTTGGCCCATTGTGGAACATGGTATGGGGTGGGGTGGGGCATTTGAATTACTCTGATGATTTGTCTGTTTTGAAATACTTTGAATTGCCCAAGAGACAGTTGAGGTTGGGGCTAGAATAATGGATTTGGGGTTAGGAAGACATGGATCCAAGTCTTATTTCAGATACTAATTAGCTGTGTGACCCTGGCCGAGTCAATTCATTTCTCTGAATCTTGGCTTCTTCGTTTATAAAATGAGTAGGTTGGACTTTGTGACCTCCAGAGTCTCTTCTATTCTGCTTTGCTTTTAACAAAATTTCTTGAGGGGATGTCGCCATTAGATTGCTGAGTTGCCAAATGGATTTGTCCAGATCTCTGAGTCAGGTTCAAGCTAAAGCTAAAGTGTGAACGATAACTCAGGGTCTGGCTGACACAAGGGACCCCTTGTTATCAGGACAACTCATCAGAGTTCCACTAAGGCCTGCGGATTTCAGATCACCGAGGGATGGCACAGTGAGTAACCTTTTCCATCCTGACGATAAAATCAGCCGCTCAGCTGCTTGAGGAATTCCACGTGAACTGGAAAGACCTCCAGGAATTGAGGAGACTTTTGCAGCTCTTCATGGTCGAAAAATACTTCCTAATAAGATGAGGCTGATGTAACAGGGATTTCATGGGAAAGGCAAAACCAGCCTTGGATTTTTCCAACTTTTCTCGCCCACAGAGCAGTTTTAAAAATTCCTGAGGTTTCTGCGAGAGGGGAAATGTCTATTAGTCAATGATGAGTTTATGCTTTTTGAAATTTTTGGAGCCAACTTCCAAAACGCTCCCACATTCTTAAATGAGAGCCAAGGTTTTATCACAGATTTCCAGGCTTAATCCATAGCATCTTGAAGGCAGACTCTCAATGACAGCTGAGGCTCACAGACCTGCTTCCTCTCCATCCTGACCTTGCCAAGCCTGTCTCCAGGAAGGTCATAAAACTGTCCAATATAATAGGACCCTTTCTTAGAAAGATTTCTTTTGAGAGGGGATTTCATGGACCCCAAAGTGGTAGCCAGAAGACTTCTGAAGACAATGAAAACACACGGAAGAAAGGCCTGGTTTTCAGTCCATCAATAAAACTTCTTTAAGTGTTTGCTATATATCAGGCACTATGGTAGTCTTGGGAGATACAAAGACAACAAACCAAATATCCAGGCTCTCGATGAAAGAACAAACATTGATTAAGCACCTACTATGGACCAGGCACACACTGGTGACTCAAGAACAAAGAATGAAGCAATCCCTTCTCTCATACCTCAACATGTAATGTTCATGTGAGCTGTAGGCAAAGAGGAGGAGGGAGGGCATTCCAGTTTAATATTCCTATATGCCAATAGTGAGAAACTGTTAAAGGAAAGACCCAGGAGGGATGTGACTTACTGAGGAGACAGAGAGTACTCTAATCTGGCTGGGGTGTACCATGTGTGGACAGGAAAATTAGGGTGGCGCTAAGTTATGGATAACCCTGATTTGCCAAGAAAATAATGTGAATTTTACTTAGAAATCAATAGAATGGCACTGGTAATTTTTGAGTTGGAAAATGGTTTGATTTGTGCAAAAGAAATAGTTTTAACAGCTCTTTAGATTGTTTTGATAATAATTTTGCCTTATTTATGAGAGCCTTGATCAGAAAAAGAATGGATTCATTGCACCATTTTTTTAGGCCATTGGGTTTTAAAGTCAATGAGAATTATGCCTTCTAATTAACAAACAATGAGGTATGTAGATGTAGAGAGGCCAGAGAGATAGAAAATATTGAGATTTGTCCTTGTGAGAAATTGGGCAAAAGACAGGAGCTAGTGCAGCCTCTCTTCTGTTCAACCCTTATGCAAAGATGTACATAACCAAGGAACATGAGAGGAAGGTTTAGGCAGTTTCTTTGGGGCAGTTATTACTTGGGTTTTTTTTTCAGTTTAAGGAAGTTAAACTCTTGGGAGGTTTGCTTGTGAAGGGATATGAAAAGATCCAAGAACTGAAATGAATTTTTGACCTTAAGTCAGATATGAGTTAAACTGAGAGACTTAGAGGACACTGTGAAGTGGAGATTAGTTTAAAAAGGAAGAGCAAATGTTATTTTAGCATGTGCATCTACTACCTTTGGTTTTTAGCCTGGCTGAGGAGTACTTCATAGCCATTGACTGAGAAAGCTGACTGAAGAAGGCTATAATCTTGCCATTCAGGGAGAGGCTTACTAACCATAACATTTCACTAGTGGAGAGTGAAAGTGACTGATAAAATCTGTAGCCTTCCGCATTAAGGTAAAGATTTACTAATCACAAAAGCCTTATTGGATATTAGGCAGGGGAATCACTGAAAAAAGATGGCTGAAAATAATTATTGAATTGAATTATTGAAGACCAGATGGATGGAGACACAATGCCCAGTGGGGAATGGCAGAGAAGAAATACCAATCAGGGAGCACCAATGCCTGCTGGGGAGCAGGAACTACAGAAAGATATCTGATGCCATCCTCAGAAGACTAGGTTAGAAAATGAGTTAAGTCTGACCCTTTCCTCCTGGGAACAAGGAGGGTATGAATAGAGTGTGTCCCCAGACATTGGGAGGAAATGTTTGTAATTCTATTCTTGCTAGATCTGTGAAGTAAATATCCCTTTTTAAAAGCTAATGAATATTCATTGGTTAAATGAAACTAGAGTTTCCCCAAACTGTAAAGTTCATTGCTGGTGGTTAATAGTGAAGGGATTATAGTAGAATGGGAGCTCTAAAGCTGTAGGCTTTAGAGAAGAAATATCCCCTATCCTTCAGGTTTATCCTTAGAACTCTGAAAGGGAGCTAAGAGCCAGGCTAGCTCTGGGAGAACAAGGTTAAAGTACTCAACATTATAAATCTATTACTAGTCTTACAGACCTTAGCTTCTTGAGTTATTTTCCTCCTGATAGGTAGCTGAGAATAGGGCACTAAAGGAATAAGATTTTGATAGAGGAGAAGAAGGGGTTGGGAGATCCTTTGGCACCCAAGAACCATGTAGAGATAGTAGAGCTGGATGAAGTCTCCTGTCAGGGTGCCTCAAGAGGAGAGGGGATACAGCCAAAAAGTACCCTTCACACACAATTTTCCAAACAAACTTATTATTTGGACCCTCTGGCCCTCTTCTGCCTCCATACCTAAAAAGCATTCATTCCTCATCTCTATTTATTGAAATCCCTTGTCCTCAAGACCCAATTCCTATTATTTCTTCCTTGAAGTCTTTCATGATCCCCTAAATGAAAATGTAACTCATTTTCATAGACTATTTGGAATTTGCCTCTATCTCATTGTACCTTGCATTGCCCTTATTTTTATAGGTTGTGTCCTGGGTTATAAACTTCTTAAGACTAGGATTCATGTTACTTTTCATCTTTGCATTCTCATTGCCTAGCACTGAAGTGGGGTACTTCATAACATGAGTCCAGACACCCAGAAATTCAATAATTGGAAACATTATTTATTGATTAAAAAAGAAAAAGAAAAAATCTACCAGCGGGGACAGCCTTCCCTAGTGGAAGCTGTATCAGACTGACATTACAAGACAGTTTATATAGGTTACAAGATACAAGGCTATTTCCTTTCACATCCAGATTCTTATTTGTCAAGAAAATACTCATCACAAGCACAGGTAATGATAAGTGGATAACACTCAGATCTCTCAGGGGATACTTTTCACAAGTACCTAAACACTCATCCTTGGCTAGCTATATGCTTACCTTGCATTCCATCCTGACATTTGTTTGTACCTAATGTCCCTTTGTTGTCCATAGGGAAATTTGGACTCTGACCCACCACTTGCATAAATTACTTGGCCTCCTGGAGGGATTAGGTCAATTTCCTAAATAATGCAGCAATGATTAATCTACTTCAATTCTACTTTATTCTCTATCCTATTTCATTTATTCAGACTACTTCAGCATAGCTTTGCACAATGGTAGGTACTTAAGAGGTACTTCTTAGTAAAGAAGAGAGCAATGAAAATTCATTGAAGAACTATATGAATTCCAACTCTAAGTTCTCTGAAGTGTAAACTTTACACTGTTCACCAGTTGCTTAGGGCAGAGGTGCTTAACTTGAGGTTCATGTTTTTAAAAAATATGTTGATAACAATTTTAATAGATTTCATTTCCTTTGTAACACCATTGGGTTTTTTTTGCATTTAAAAACATTTCGAAAACTTCAATGAAGGACTATCCTTCTTCAATTCACAAACACCACTTTGTCTGGGCATCTTCCTGTCCAGATCACATTATCTTCATGAATTTACCACATTCTCAAATCTGAGAATAGACATCAGGTCCAATTTCTCCCAAAGCCCTCCCTGGGAGGGAGGGGGAATTAGGGTTGAACAGGGGAGCTGAAACAAAACAAGTTCAGAGAAAAGGCTGCCCCAAACAGGGAGTGAGAAGAAAGGGGCTATAATCACTGTCCTCCAAAATATTAAAAATCTGAAGGCACTGGTGTCCAAGTGATGAGGTTATTCCAGGAAACTGCTAGGCACTTTCTCTGGCAGACCAAAGTCTGACATCTGCTGGCCTGCAAAAGATGCCTTGTCCCCATTGACCCAAATCATGGAGACTGGGACACATTTTTCTCAGCAGAGTCTTAAAGCTAGATTTAGATGACATACAACAACCTTTGATTGCAAGTTTTCTGAAGGAAGCAGATTGGCACTAAGTGTATGAGAGAGCAAGGCCAAACCATTGAACATGGGAGCATGATGTGGTCCTATAAAGTTGTATCAGAGATGCTAAAGCTCAGAAGGACCCGAGGCTAGTGAAGGAAGCTAAGGACAACAAAAAGGGGAGTTTGATTCTTTTTACCCCTGCATGGAGAGAAAAAGAAGGATCACGGGAGAGAGAGAATCATTGCTTATGGAGGATGGAGCTAATATAACGGATGCCATTGTCTCTACAAAGGAGAATGACTTTTATGATGGAAAGGACCTCTATGATGAAAATTGACAGACAGGGAGCTAATGCCCAAGAGGACCAAAGAGATGATAGGAATGCCTAGATGTCTTCTATGAATTCAAATGAACTACATGCTTGGGTCCTGAAAGAACATCCTGAAAGATGTGATTGCTGAGTCACAGACTAGATTCAAAGAGTTGTTATTGGTTCAAAGTCTACTTGGCATGAGACCTCCAATGGAGTACCCCAGACATCTGGAATTAGTTCCATGATTATAAACACTTTTTATAATAATAATATTAATACTTTTAATCAACGATCTGGATAAAGAAGTGAGTTAAACAGAATAAGCAAATTTAAAATTATATATAGGGGTAAGTAAGCACATAGGCATTGCCCTGGGGCCTCATTACTACCCACTAAGGATGACTTTTCCCTGAAATTTAATGTTTCCTTAAACAAGGTAGGAGCATCCATATTGATACCAAATTTGAGCATGATTGAATGACTCATAATTAGCTAAACACTTGAGTGACACCCTTGGGCTCGGATTTCACCTTAAAAAGGAAGACAAACAGGGTTGAGAGGTCAAAGAATACTTCAGCTGACACAGCCTTGGAGAAGCTAAATAGGCACACAGAGATTTGGGCTCCCTAGGGAGATGTCTACATAGCTCCATGGCCCCAAGGACCTTCCAGGAAACTCCATGCTTTGGGTGACTGTATAGCTGTAGATATAGTGGCAGCCCACAGTCATGGCAAAGCTATTCCTGGATAAGCATAAGAATTCTGGGACCCAGTCGCCTGAGAGAAGAGGAGGAATCCCTGGTCAAGATACAAATTCCTGAGCCAAACGGAGGGGTTCTGGGACCAAGTATGAGTCCAAAAACAGCAAGGAAAAGATAGATCTTCAATGTGGGGAAGTAAACCTTGACCCATCCCTACACAACTACTATGGGCTATGAAAGACTGGAAGAAGGGAGCTGATTCTCTAATGATTCCAATCCTTTCCCCTAGTGGGAGGATCCCCAACCATGGAGGAATATTGAAAATCTGAAGGTGACTGTTCAAATTCCTTGAGAAAGTAGGTCTTACCCCTTGGAATGGGGTAAAGACTCCCTATTTCTGCACTTAAACACCACCTCCTCCCAGAAGCCTTTCCTGATTGCCCTAGCCGTAACCACTATCCTCCAAAATCACTTTGTAACTATCTGGTTTATACCAACAATTTATCCTCAACATTCACTTTTAACTTTTGGGGCTTCCAGGCATTCCTATACTTTTATTAGTAACCTCACTTTCACATTAGCATGGGCATCCTTGAACATTCAAGGCTCTGAGCATTAGAGAAAAAAATGAGTGGCTCTCTGTGTGCAACTTTGTGTAGCAGCTGATATCCTACTGGGTGCTTCATTGGGGTCAAGAAGACTATCTTCCTGAGTTCAAATCCAGCCTCAGACACTTACTAGCTATGCGACCCTGGGCAAGTCAC
This sequence comes from Gracilinanus agilis, assembly GCF_016433145.1. NCBI lineage: Eukaryota > Metazoa > Chordata > Mammalia > Didelphimorphia > Didelphidae > Gracilinanus > Gracilinanus agilis. The sequence goes on from NW_025384155.1 coordinate 7,702, forward strand.
TCCAGCCTGTTTGCCTCCGTTTCTTTATTTATAAAATGAGCCAGGAAAGGAAAAGTCAAGCCACTCCAGGATCTCTGCCAAGAAAACCCCCCAAAAGGTCACAAAGAGTTAGACACGACTCAACAACAACAGACTGAGCATTTAAACCCAAGTGTTTTCTCTTAATCCTAAAATAGCACCCCAAACCTGGAGGATTATATAGGTCCCTGGGAAGGAGGTCAGGGCTCACAGAAGAAGGAAAGAGCAATATTCTGTTTCAGGAGTTGAGTCTGGGTCTTTTTGAGTTTTCTTTTTGTTGTTACTGGATATCATAAAATTGATCCCACATTCAACACATTCATTTGAGCACTTGCAAGGGAGCTTAGGGTTCCTTTAACTTCTGGGTAGAGACCTAGACATGAATGAGAGATAGATAGATAGATAGATAGATAGATAGATAGATAGATAGATAGATAGATAGA
>NW_025384156.1:0-7334 GCF_016433145.1 Gracilinanus agilis
ATGATATATAATATAACACATACTATAATAATATAAACTTATTTTTAATATAAACTTTTAATATGAACTTTTCCTGGAGAAGAGTTAACTTAGAATGCATTAAAACCCCAGAAAATAATAAATAGAACATAAAGGATGCTAAGTGATTAGCTTTCTGATTCATCTTTAGCTGCAGTTTAATGGATGTTGTAGTAAACACAGTAAAATGATTTGCAAATGGATCGAGTACAGGAAATTTACATTTCGCAGTCATTTTTTAAAAAAATTGTTTTTCTATTTTGTTTTACCAATTACATGTGATAACAAATTTCCACACAAGCTTCCCCAAGATATATGATCCAAATTGTCTCCCTTCCCTCCCCCTTTCCAGGGCTGGCAAGCTATTGGATCTGTGTTATATGGGCATCAGCGTAGCAGTCACTTTTGGTATTGATCTTTCTGCTCTCAGACCAGGGTTACGAGAAGACAGAATCAGCCCGTCATTGGAAGGTCTCAGAGCCCAAAGAGCAATGCTCTTGGAGGAATTCCCATCTCTCTTTGGAGAGAAGTGAAAGATTTAACCTAACTTTACTGGGGAAATGAACAGGGTCTGGAATATAGAACCAGACCTGTGCAGGGACTTCCAGGAGATGAAATGAAAGAGAGAGAAAAGCAATGTTTCTGTCTCTGTTGACAAGACCCATTCCAGAGTTCTTGGGTCCTGCCCTGTCCCCAGCCCGCTTCTGCCGGTATGCTCTGCCCCTCCTGAGGGGGCAAGGTGCAAGTTTTTGAATAAGATTTTTCTGTGCCAAAAGGAACTCTCTTCATTGGACACCCATTTGGGCATAAGGAACCGAGCTAGCTTGCAGATTCAAGGTCCAGGGAAATTTGCACAAAGGGCTCCCTAATTTTTTATGTTCTTTACTGTGGACCTCTTTTGTCAGGGCTAGAATACTTTGGCCATGGAAATGCCCACGATTCCAGGGGTTCGTGTGGAGCTTTTGCTGTGCCTGGCATAGTTGGCAATTAATAGTAAGTCTATTGTTGACTGATAAGTTGTTGTCTGATTCGAGATCTGTGTGAGATCACTGGGAAGGGGGGGTCAGAAATGGGGAGATAGAGATCAAACAACCTCTTCACCTGTTTGTGCATTGCCTGGGTTGGAAGGCATCTAGACTACAGGGTTCAGGTGTTGCATCTTGGGAAGGACTTTGACAAACTGGGGCACATCCAGATGATGGTTAGTACCCTCATGCTGACATTTAGCCTGGAGAAAAGAAGGTGGAAGAGCACGATATTGAGGTGGAATAGATTGGAATTCTTCCTCTTTACTCTAGAGGGCAGAACCACTTCCCAACGGATAATGGGAATTTATAGAAAAACAGAATTCACTTGATTTGAAGAAAATACTTTTTAATTTAATTTTTTATTTTTTTAGAAAATACTTTGGAATAATTAGAGTTGTCAAAAATCAGAATAGATGGTCGTGGGAGTCTGTGGCTTCTCCGTTTTTGAGGCTTCTAAATTAGAGGCCAGGTAATCATTTATTGGGGTGTCATGGAAGTTCTTTCAAGGGACAACGAGATACTGCTGGGCCCTAGTCATTTGTCACTTGTTTCATGATTCTTCTTAAAAATGAATCCTCTAGATTTTTCTGAAGACTCTTTAAGCTTAAAAATTTTTTATTTTACTATTAACTTAGGTTCTGATCTTCTTACCCATTAATCAACCAATCAATTAACATGTTTTTATTAAGTCCATGTTATATACCTTGTGGGCAGCTAGGTGGAGCAGTGTATAGAGTGCCAGGCCTGGAATCAGAAAGACCCATCTTCCTGAGTTCAAATCTGACCTCAGACACTTCTTAGCTGTGCCATCCTGGGCAAGTCGCTTAACCCTGTTTTTCTCAGAGAAGGAAATGGCAAATGACTCTAGTACCATTGCTAAGAAAATCCCAATTTTCATGTCATGAAGAGTCAAATACAACTGAAAAAACAATGGAACCAAATGTACCATGCAGTGTCCAAGTGGTTAGGGAGACAAGGACAAGGATGAAAATATTTCTGCCCTCAAGGAGATGACATTCTATTAGCCAAGATAAACTCTGTATAGATAAATACCTGTCTCTGTAGCTGTTAAATAATTCACAAGAAGCACCTATGATGAATCAGGCAACATGTGAGACACTGGGGATCCAGGGTCAAGGTTGAAACAGTTCCTGCCTTCAAGCAGCTTACCTTCTACTTCAAGGGTGGAAAGGAGTTGGGGAAGCAGCAACAGGGACAAGATAAGTCTCTTCTGGTTCTGAGATGCTACACTTAGAGGATGGCAGGATCCCAAGGACTCCCCAGATGCTGCTTGTTACTTTCCATTTAAACATTTCCAAAGCTAATGTATTAAAAAAAAAAAAACCCAAAACACTTAAGATAAAACTTCCATTAACAGCTCCGGAAGGGGATGTTGTGGTTAAGTGACTCTCCTAGTTAACTCGTGGTTAACCAGAAAACCCTTTCTGTCTCAGTTCTCATCGTTGTGCAATTTTTTTTTCTGAAACGTTTTGGTTCTTCCCTTCCTTGCCATAACATGCTTCAGTGCTCTGAGCATCTGGAAATTTTTTCCCCCCAAGTTGTGACTCCCTTAATCAACAGAGATCACAAGTTCGCTGCAACCTTGGTGGTTTTCTACAGTTGCTGTGGCCAAAAATCCATCACCCCGTGACCCACTTGGGCTTCTCCAAATTGAACTCCACTAGACCTAGGATGATAGAGGGCTCACTCCCAATGGATGCTTATAAGGTTTTCAGCTTGGTAGAACCTTGACAATGGATTCCAGCTGAGTACCTGGGAGGAAGACTCTTCAGAAGAGACAGCTCCTTTCTGGGGCTCACTATGCTGAGGGATGCCTCGGAGGGAATTTGCTAGTTTAAGGATGACATAATGTTATTGATGACATTAGGATGCTGCGCCATTGATGGTCACGTGCAGCATAACATGGACCAGTGTTTTGTGTTTTTTGTCAAGTGTGGATGCCTGACTTTGAACAGGTGGATGGTGCCCAGTGGTATTTGACACAATATCACCAGACTTTCTGCTCCACTGGTATAGACTTTGAGAGGTGGGGTTGCCCATCCCTAAACCACAATAAGGCATTAGTTGCGGGTATCATTGGAGTAATGTCGTAACCATCAGTTCTTTCATTTATGTTTGATTGGCTTTATGTTCAAGGAACACTCATGAATATTGCTTGATCCTGTGGGGATAATAGCAGAAGAAAAAGGGCATTGGAAAAGGGTGCCCTGATCCTGGGACAAACCCTAGAAACTCTTTAATAATTGGTTTAAATGAAATCCCTGATACCTAGACTTCTTGGAATTTGCCTTTTTCTCCTACAGGTGGAATGAAGTAAAAATAGCCTTGTTAGATGAGACAGGAAACAGATTTCAATTAAATATATACTTACTGCTTGGCACAAAGGAAGTGCTTAATTAGTATTTGTTGATCAATTATTTATTAAAATGGAAAAACTTTCTCTCCATTAGAGCTCTCTAAAAATGGAATGGGTTGCTTCGTGAGGAGAATCCCAATGACCATTTGCTAGGAATGTTACAGAAGCATCTCATGCTTTGTTTAGAGCAGTGGTTCCCAAACTTTTTTGGCCTACCTCCCCCTTTCCAGAAAAAAATATGACTTAGCGCCCCTTATAGTTATTCACCGCCCCCAAATGCACCTGTGGCCATCACCGCCTTCCTGGATCACTGCAACACCCACTAGGGGGCAATGGTGCCCACTTTGGAAATCACTGGTATAGAGGTTGGTTTAGATCAGGTATTTTTAACCTGGGGTTGATGGACCTCTTGAGGTCAATTTCCAAATCTTGTGAATTTGGATGGGAAAAAAATGCATCTTTATTTCAATATATTTGGTTTCCTTTGCAATTCTGTGTATTTTATGCATTTAAAAATATCCCCCGAGAAGGGGTCCTGACCAATTGCCAAAGGGGTCCATGGTACAACGAAAGTTAAGAATGCCTTCTGTTGATAATCTCTGTAGTCCCGTCCAGTTCTAGGCTCCTATGAGTCTATGAATGTCCTAGTCCCTTGGGTTCCAGACTAATCAAGGTGTAGACTTCTCAGTTGTTAAGTTGTTTCCTTTACCTCTTTTCTCAGTAGGAGGACTTTGTATTTTGATATTGGGAGCCAAACAGTAGCTCTCTGTTCAGAGAAGGCAAACTAAATAATTGGGAAAGATGAGACGTAGGAAATTTTAGTGCAGCTAAGAGTGCCATTAATTAGCTTAAGTCAGGGGCCCAGAGGAGCCACTTGAATCTAAGTTCATGCCAAGAGAGCCATTAATTAATTTGAGTCTGGCCCTAGTTTGGGAGGGAAAGGTGTTGATTTCGTGGGTTGAACAGGAGAGACTGGCCCACACAATCGGATTCAATTGCCCTGAATAGCTTTAATAGTGGACAGGTAAAGTAATGTGCCCACCCAGCATCAGGGCATATGGGAAGAAGCAGTGAGCTGAGGTTGAAAATCTGGGCCTCCAATAAATTTCAGAAAGGGCCTCCTGTCCTTCATTCACTACAAAATAACCCCAATCCCATGGAGGAAGGTTCTCTTTTCATGGATACTGTTAGAATGTATAGTTCTGCCTGCAGTATCTATAGAAGAAGGCCACAGACCCCTATAGCCAGATTGCCAATCCACCAGAACCCACCTGGAGAGCCCTCCATCTTTACTTCCCACTGGGAGAAGACCTCATTTCCTACATGGTGCCTTTCCTGATTCTGGCGATGATTAGCCATCTCCATCTCTTAAAATGACTTTGAATGAACTTGTATATGTTTTGGGCCAACTTACTCACATAGACATCTAGGAATTACTAATGGAGTGCCAAGTTTGAAGGCAGGAAGACCTGAGTTCAAATCTGACCTCAGGCACTTACTGGTTGTGTGACTCTTATAAAGTTAGTTAGTCATCTATTTGCCTCAGTTTCTCCATCTGTAAAATGGGGAAAATACTGGCAACTATTTCCAAGGATTATTGTAAGGACCAATCGATAAATATTTACTTAGTGCCCACTAGTACCAGGTACTGTGCTAAGTGCTGGGCTTACAGAAAAAGGCAAAGAACAGTTCTTGTCCTTGAGAAGCTCCCAGTCTTGGAAGACCTCCATGAACTGATGCAGAGTGGAAAAAGCAGAACCAGGAGACTATTGTATACAGTAACTGAAACATTGTGGGATGATCAAATGTAACTGACTTTGCTACTAATAGCAATGCATTGATCCAGGACAATCTTGAGACTTATCAGAAAGATGCTATCTGCATCCAGAGAAAGAACTGTGGGAGCAGAAATGCAGAAGAAAACATATAATTTATCATTTGGCTATATGATTTGGGGTTTTGGTCTTAAAAGATTACTGTATTACAAAAATGAATAATATGGAAATAGGATTTGAGTGATAATATTTGTATAACCCAGTGAAATTGCTTGTCAGCTCTGGGAGGGGGGAGGGAAGAGGGGAGGAAGAATGTGAATCATGTAACCTTGGGGGAAAAAATTAAAAAATAAAATAATAAAAAAAGAAGCTCTCAGTCTGATGGGGGAGACAACATGCAAACTACCGTATACAAAGAAAGTTTTTCTAAGAGGTTAAATAGGCAACTGTTAACAGAGGAAGACATTAGAGTGAAGAGGAATTGGGGAAAAGAAAGGCTTTCAGATCAAATGAGATAATATCTGTAAAGTGCTTAGTACAATGCCTGGCACATGTTAAGTGTTACAGAAAAGCTAGTTTATAGCTATGATTTTGGCACAATGGAAGTCCCTTCAGGGCAGAGACAATTAGTTCGTCCTCATCTCTTCAGCATATCATAGTGCCTTGTGCACAATATGAACCAAATAAATGTTTGTTTTATTTTATTTAAAACATTCACTTTCTGTCTTAGAATTGACACCAAGCATCAGTTCCAAGGCAGAAGAGCAATAAGGGCTAGGCAACAGGGGCTAAGTGACTTGCTCAGGGTCACACAGCGAGGAAGTATCTGAGGCTGGAATTGAACCCAAGACCTCCCACCTCCAGGTCTGGCTGTCTATCCATTGAGCCACCTAGCTGCCCTTGAATCAACACTTGTTGAATTGAATTAAATTGAATCCAAATTAGTTGGAGTTGAGTAGTTGACCAATGTGATATGATCCAAATAGTCCAGTTTAGTGGAAAGAGCCCTGGATTTGGGGTCAGAGGATCTGGGTTTGAATCTAGTTGTGCTCCTTACTAGTTCTGTATCCTTGAACAAATCACTTCTTCAAATATCAGTTTCTTCCTCTGACAAATGGGGATGATAATAAGAGTCAACCTGCCTATGGCATGGGGTTGTTGTAGCTATCAAATGAGATGAGGCTCATCTAACTCCAAGTCAATATGAACCATTATTACTATCTGGATAATTCAGGTGACAGGAAAAGATTTGACTGAACAATCGTTAACCTCTATGCCTGGAGTACTGTATTCCTTCCTCACCTACAATCTCTCTGAATCCCTACCTGCCTTCGAAATCCAACTCAAAAATATCACTTTCCCACAAAGCCTTTCTTGACCCCTCAACTTCTAGTATCCTAACCCCAATTGATTTGTATTTATTTTTTTATATATTTGGCTTTCATATATGCACATATATTTTTAATGTGAATTTATGTGTACATACATATTATATACATGCATGTGCATGTGTGTATATGTGTCTCCATGTGTTCCTACAATGGAATGAAAGCTTCTTGAGGGCAGGAATTAGGTTTGTTTTTGTCTGTGTATCTCTAGCATGTGGCACAGTACCTAGCACATAGTAGGGTTTTTTTGTTTTTTTAATTTTTTTTTTATTTTAAACCCTTTAACTTCTGTGTATTGACTTATAGGTGGAAGATTGGTAAGGGTGGGCAATGGGGGTCAAGTGACTTGCCCAGGGTCACACAGCTGGGAAGTGTCTGAGGCCGGATTTGAACCTAGGACCTCCTGTCTCTAGGCCTGACTCTCACTCCACTGAGCTACCCAGCTGCCCCCCATAGTAGGGTTTTAATGGTTGTTGATTAATTGATTCTGGAGAGTAACAGGAACCTACAGATCCCTCTAATGGGTGAAGAAATAAGGAAACATGATGGAATCTAAAGCAAATTCTTTATCTGAATGGTGGGCATAAGAAAAACCATCAAAGCACATGGAGGAAAATGAGGAAATTCCTTTTTTCCATCATGACTGCTCTCAAGAGGTAGCTTCTAATCTATCCTCCTTGCCCTCCCATAAAAGAGAGAGAGAAAGAGAGAGAGAGAGAGAGAGAGAGAGAGAGAGAGAGAGAGAGAG
>NW_025384157.1:0-4463 GCF_016433145.1 Gracilinanus agilis
ATATATATGTAATAATAATAATAAAAATAAAATAAAACAAATTCTGCCCTAAACAAGCTCACAAGTGAATGGGGGAGACAACATGGAAATTGTGTGCAAACATGAAATTGTAGATAGTTTCAGAGGAAAGGAATTAAGATGACTCATCTCTTCAGGGAGCTCTTCATATGTTGGTTATATGAAAAGGCTTGGTTTCTTCTTACTTCCAACTTTCCTTTCTGTCATGGTGGTTCTGGGCAAATCTCTTAAGCTCATTTGAACCTCAATTCCTTCATCTGTAAAATGAAGATAATAATACCTACCTTTCAGGGCCTTTTTTTTTTTCTTTCTTTCTTGCTTTGCTTCCTAGTATCTGGAACATTTTAATTATTTAATAAATTATATGAGAATGAATGAATAAATAAATAATGAACATTAAGTGACTAAAGGGTTAACGAACATTAATAAATGCTCATTAAATGACTGACTAAAGGGTTATTTAAATGAAGCTATTGTGATGAAGATGACATGGACATCTGAAGAAAGTTTGATAGTGGAAGAGACAGAAAGGAAGGTTCTAGAAACAGAGAACCTGGATTCAAATCCTCTCTCTGCTATTTACTACCTATGTCACTTTAGTCAAGTCATTTAGCCTCCCCAGATGTGAGTTTCCTCCTCTTCAGAATGAAGGACCTGGACTAAATGGCCTCTGAATGTGGTCCTAGAAGAGTGCCAGATTGAGAAATGCTTGTTAGTAGTGAGAATTTTTATAAGCAAAATGATTTTTGAAGACTCTGTCTGGGGATAAGCTGCTTGATTTCTGATAATCTATTAGTTCAAAGGAAGGGCATTAATTCAAATAGTATATAATAAAAGTGCAAGACAGTACGGAATGGGCACTCCACTGAGGACTCCTTGCCAAGATGACATTAAACCAACAAAAATTATGCCTGTAGTTGGGCCATTCAATCAGGTATATGACTACATCTAACTGTACTATCATCTAGTCCATATCTCTCTGTTTTTCACATGAATGGTATCAGCCAATTTATCAAAATCTTTGCTAGTAAAATCTAGGTAAATCACATTTCCAATATTCTCTACATTGATCAGTTTATTAGTCCTGTACAAAAAAATAAAAGAAGTGAAGTTAATCTGGCATAATTTCCCTTTGATACACCTATACTAACACTTTTGAACCATTGCTTCTTTTTCAAGATGTTTACCAACCATCTCTTTTAGTGATCTGTTCTAGATTTTGTTCAGGAATTGTCTAACTTTTTAGTCTGTTGTAGGCATTGTTTATTTCTCTTTTCTTCAATTGGGACAATATTTGTCCTTTTCTAGTCCTGCAATACTTTGACTATTTCTGATTATCTTTCATATATCACTGACAAATGCTCAAGAATCACATCTGCCTATTTTTTGAGCACCCAAGGATGTGGTGCAGTGACTAAAATTTATCAAGATCAATGAAGTTCTCTCTTTGCTTCTCTTTGATATCAACTCCTTATTATTCATTTTCACTCTATCATTTCTGGCACAAAGATTGTTTCCTTGACAGGGAAAACAAAAGTAAAATATAAATCGAGCTGCTCTGTCTTCTCTGTGTTGTCAGTAGCCACCATCTTATCCATCCCAAGCAGTGATTTTTTTTCTCTTCTGACTAATTCTCCCATTTCTTTCATTATTCCATATCTTAAAGTGCTTGCTTCCAATTAATTTTCAAGTTGATTACTTACCTATTAGAAATGGAGTTTAAATTTGTTAACACTTTCATTTATGTTAAGCATTTCAATTGGAATTATTCTTCACAATATTTCGTCTCCTTTCTGCTATCCTCACATAAAAAACTTATATTTGCTAGGTTCAGTTGCCAGAAGTCTGTGTAGAGTAACTAGATAATTCTTCTATAAATGAATTTCAACTAACTGATAATAGCTATTAATTAGTTAATTTCTACAACATCCCACAGATAAATTTTAATATCAGCCTTCTAAGCTACTACATGTTGTTGATGATTTATTTCAGTCATGTTCAACTCTTTGTGACCCCATTTGGGGTTTTCTTGGCAAAGAAACTGGAGTAGTTTTGTCATTTCCTTTTCCAGCTTATTTTACAGGTAAAGAAACTGAGATAAACAGGAATAAGCAACTTGCCCATCATCCTCATACAGTTAGTAATTGTCTGAGACTAGATCTGAATCATAAAAATTAGCCTTCCTGACTCCAAGCCTGGTACTCTCTGCTTTACCACCTAGCTACTCAATAAGCTAAATAAAAAGTAAATATGGAATTTCAGGCACCATGATAGTGCTAATGTAGAGATATTTGGGGTTAGAGAGTTTAAAGACTTTTCAAATTCTATCATAAAGGCAATTGTTTAGCCTGTTCACTAAGTTGCAGAACAGTGACCAATAGATTCAGAACTGTGTTTTTGAGATGGACACTGTTTTCTAACAAAACACCAGAATGAATGGAATAGGGCACAGAAAATTGTAGAATGTCAGAGTCTGAAGAGAACATGGAAGTCATCTAGTATAACCCCTTCTTTTTGAAGACAAGGTAACTGAATCCCAGGGAGGCGAATTCATTTGTCTTGAGTTCAGTCGGTTTATTAATCTCCTTCAAGTCTAATGCCTAGATGCCCAGATTCCCCATACTCAATTCTTTGCACTAAAGCTTTGTGACTCATTTCCTTTTCCACCCCCTTGAACTCTCTTTAAAGATCAGAGGTTAGAAGAAAAATACTTCTTTAAACAGAAATGAACCAATTAAATTGTCAAATTTATTGGAAGAAAAAAAATCTCCTTTCTTGTTTTATTATCGGTTGCCTTAAAATATGCTTTGGATTTGGGTAAAGAATTGACTTTAGAAATGCATATATAAATATTTGCCTTGGGGATTAAAAATGAGAAACTAATTCATTACAATTCATTTTAATCTGACAATCAGAACAAATTCATTTATCTCCCAAATAATTTCCATGGATTTTTTTAAAGTCACCCGCACAACATTATTAAAAAGTGCTTTTATTCTCATTTAATCTCCAATAGCCTAATTTATCATGCCTTGAGCTCCTAACTTGAGATATTATTAACTTTTAAATATCATTTTCTGTTTCTCCCTCTTCTACTTAAAAGAGCTTATTTTTTTATTAGAGAATAGAAAGGAAATAAACATGAGTTGGAAGAAGATTTCTAGACCATTGTATAAAATATAGAACAATAGGTTCTTGGCCAGATGTATCTAAGAACAATTAGCATAGTGCATTTGTCTGGAGTCTTCTAAGTCTAATCAAAATGTCTTTAAATTAGAAAGAAAGAAGGAAGGGAGAAAAAACTGCTTAGGTATATTTCTAAAGCTAGATAGCATAAAGAAAGGAACCACTATGGTTGTACTGCAAAAACTTCATAGTAAACCGAAGAAGACAAAAAAATTAAATAAAAGAACCATCAATAAAATCCATTGTCTCAGATGTCTATACCTACATACTCAAAATATTAGTGACAAGTTAGGTAAACTAAAATGTAAATCACAAGGAAGCAACTACAATCTCACAGGTATTACTGTTAAAGAAGAGGCATTATCATCTATTTTGCTTTATCTAAGGACCTTAACTTTTCCATTTGACTTGCTGCTGAAACATCTCATATGTCTTGTCTTTTCCATTAAAGTGTGAGTTCCTTGAGAGTGAGAATTGTCTTCCTTTTTCTATTTGTATCTCCTACTCTTAGCATAGTGTTTTGTACATAATATGTATTTAATAAATGCTTCATTCATTCATTTATTCATTTAATGGGTATTGAAAATATGAATCAACTATGGCTTTGGAAAGGTATATGTAATTAAAAAATATAGATAGATAAAAGGAATGGGAGAGTAATGCTATATGTTAAGAAGTTTTTTTGTTTGTTTGTTTGTTTTTGATGTGAAGAAATCCTGGAAACAGAAGAGGGAAGAACTTGGGTAAAGATTTAAAAAAGTAAAAAAAGAAATGGTATTTCCTTCCGAGTATATAACCGACCATCTGGACAAAAAGAGAAAAGAGAAAGAGTTGAAGAAATGGATCATAAGTCTGACATAGAAACAAGATATAATATTGTAACTTTATTTCCCTGGACATCTGTAAGGCCTTTGCCAGGTGTGAAGCAGCCTTTATTTCCTTGGTTTGTCATTATTTTTTTCTTCAGAAAGCTGAGAAAGCAACGAGAGGAGCTTCCCTGCTAGACCACCTTCTTAATGTTGCCCATAGACTAAAATTATATAAAAGAAATTCATATTGGAAAGCTTGGGAATTTCTCAGGAATGAAATTCTTAAGACATCAAAACATAGTTTCAATGTAAAAGGAAAGGGAAATTGGAAAAGGACACGAAAGGAAAGGAAAGGAAAGGAAAGGAAAGGAAAGGAAAGGAAAGGAAAGGAAAGGAAAGGAAAGGAAAGGAAAGGAAAGGAAAGGAAAGGAAAGGAAAGGAAAGGAAAGG
>NW_025384158.1:0-6700 GCF_016433145.1 Gracilinanus agilis
TATATATATATATATATATATATGTAAAGAAAATAGGCTAATATTTTTTTTTTTGTATTTGGTAAACTTTTTTAGATACCTAGCAGAAAAGGGCAGTATGGTGTAATGGAAATGACAACGCAGCTGACATTATAAGATCTGGGTTCAAGTGTTAACTTTGCCATGGTCTAGTTGTGAAATTTTTGAAAAGTCACCATGTTCCACAGCCTGTCTGAGGCTCTATCTCTTCATGTAGAAAACATAATCATATTGAGTGGATGTATATATTAAGTGCTACATAAATGTAAATTAATATCATCTAACAGCTGTGCCTCTTGTTTCAGTGTTCAGCTTTCAGAAGGCAGAGCAGCAATTTCAGTTAATTCTGTAAGACACCAGGATACTCTGGATAGTATTACTAGATACTGGGCAAATATCATTAGCTGTATAGGTCCAAGGTTTTTGCTACTTTGAGGCTCTAGTGTGATTTAGGTATGTTCTAGTTCTCTGTTGCCACCTACAAAATGATCTGCCAGATGGAGAAGTAGGGCGACAACATGTGTCCCTGTAAACCAAATACAAGCTGGCTATTCTAATTTTAGACCTTGGTGATTTTGAAAATGTTCAGAAGTAAAGCAAATCTAGAATGAATGATGGAATTTGTAAGATTTTTCACCCTTCTCAGTGTTAGCCAACTGATGATGGGACATCTAAATATATTACAAATAATTCTTATTTTCTAGTCAAATGTTAAAATAGGTCAAGAGGTGGAATGATTTCATTAAATTCTTCTCATAAGACCTTCTAGCTGGACCTGGAAAGGACTTTAGAAGCCATTGAATCCAAACTCATCTTACAGATGACAAAACTAAGAGGGTTTAAGTGAATTATTCTGGGTAATAGTCAATAATTGTCCGAGAGGTGAATTTTGAACATAGGTGCCCCTGACTCCCAAGTCCAGTGCTCTAGGAACTTTATTATGATGCCTTTCTTTTCATGTCTTTCTACCATACTTCATTTTGAACTGGTAATAACTTAAATTGTAATTTAGTAAGCTTTCCTTTAGTTATTTTCTCTGAATGTCTTTTCACAGGAAACAGGAATTTACAGTTCAATCCATAGAGGACAACCCATTGAATGTTTCACTTTAAATCAGCTTCAATATTTGTCTTCTCAGGGAGTCCCCAGGTAAACTAAAATAGGGCTATAAATTACCATTTTAAACAGGCGATATCCTTCAGTTTGCATTGGCAGATTTCAGTAAAATAACAGGTTCCAATGAAGTCCACAGCACTAGAGAGGAAAATATACAAGGATAGTTAATTATTCTTTTGATCAGTGCAGCAATCCTGATTTGGTAGATTAAAAGGCCAGGAAGAGACCTTAAAGGGTCAGTTAGTCTACCCCCTTGCCTATAGGCAGAACTACATTGTATTTCATAAGGGCTATTTAACATCTGCCAACTTGTCATGAACTTCTAATCTTTCATTTTTTTCTTTCTAGTGTTCATTGATCCACATATATTTCAACATGTTATTATACTCCCATCTCTCATGAGTTAACAAGAACAGCAACCAACAATAAAGTCCCTGATTCTGTTCTAGACTCTGGTACTTAAAAAATAAATTCTTATCTTCTGCCTTAGTATCATTTCTAAGGTAAGGGCTAGGCAATTGGGGTTAAATGACTTGCCCAGGGTCACACAGGTGGAACATGTCCAAGGCCAGATTTGAATCCAGATTCTCCTGACTCCAGGCCTGGTGTCTATCCATTGTGCTACCTCATTGCCCCTCTTATAAGATTACCAGGAAGTCATTTGCCTTTTTGAACCTCCACTTTCCTAATTCTAATATGAACCAAGAGATGATATAGTAAAGTGTACAGGAACACTAGACCCAGGAATCAGAAGATTGGCTCTGCCATGAACTAGCCTGTGACTATGAAAAAGTTGCATAACTTCACTAAGTCTCAGATTCCTTATCTGTAGAACGGGGATAATATTGACATCACCTATCTCACAATGTATAAGGAAAAGATTCTTCCTACTATAATGCTACATAAATTTGAGCATCATCCCCATATACTTAACTATTATATTACCATGATTACTATACAGATATATGGATTGATATTACAAAAAGTTTGTGTGTGTGCGCTTCTAAAAAGATAAGCGTTAAATAACAAAACATAGAATTTATGGTTTCAAAGGCCAGTGAGAAGTAATCTAACCCATTCCTTTACTTGTAAGCAGGACCAGACTTAAACCAATATTAGACAGATCAGAATCTGGACTATTTTTGAAGCCCAGATAAAAAGATTCCACAATCCAATTTGGTTACTTTTCATAGTATTTATCAATTATCATGAATTATTGTTTATAGTACATTCTAGTGGTTCTTTCCATTTTAATCTATTTCCTTTGGTTCTGTCCTAAATAGGATTAAAGAACAGCTGCCATCCTTCAGGTCAATTATATTCTCTAAAGCACTCCTTCATTTTCATGTTCAATAAAGATCAAAGTTTAGGAAATGAAGGGCATCAAATAAGACTTGTCCACTAAATCACTGAAGACTAGATGCAATGAAATAGTAGGGCAGAGTGCCAGAGTTTAGACTTAAAGGCTATGTGGTCACATAGCTGTAATTGAATTGGAGGCCTTACATCACAGTTGACCACTATGGCTAAACCACAGACCATGTCCAGACATTCAGCCCACTCAGTTTTGCTCCAACAAGATCATTAGATACTAAATCTAAGGTTGGGAGGGGCTGGCACTCTAATATGATAACCTCATTGTCGTCTCCCAGAGGGCCAGTCTTAACTCTCCCCTTCAAGTTAAAGGGCTACTATTGAACTGAAGTCTTACCCCTAGTCAGCTTGACTTACTTGGTTGGAGGAATGTCTGTAGAATAAAGGTCTATCTCAGTGTCTGCCAGCAAGACAGCCTTCATCCCCCTAGAGCTGAGCACTTGCTTACAGAATTTGCAGCACAGGATAGATACACACCGGTTCTTGAAGCTATAATTGCTGGTAGACATGATGACTCAGAGAGGATTAGGAGAGAGGGTTCTGAAAAAGGAAGCAGGGCCTGTGCCCTGTCCAATCCAGGAACCCCAAACTGGAAGATTGGAAGTAAAGCCTTAGGACTGGGAAATTAGACCTTTTGCCCAGACTGAGGGAAAGGCACAAGTAGTTCTTTTTTTTTTTTTTCTATGTTAGGAGCCAGGAAGGGAATAAATTTTGTTTTCCTCTTAATTGCTCAGGGAATGGAGTATGGGGGAGGTGAGCTGCCGAGTTGTCAATACCTTTTTTCTTAGCTGTTTTTCCCCTTTCTCCTATCTTAATGGAAGCTTTCCTTTTTAACTTTTTGTCTTAATTATTTTTCTCAGATGTCTTGTCTACACTTTCCTTTGTTTTTAAAACTTTCTCCTCTCAGGCTTTCTCATCTCCTGTTTTCTTAAATCTTTCACTCGCCCCCCCCCCCTCCCCCTTGGGAGTTTTTGCCCTGGGCTCTCTGATGGCTCTTCTCCAGGGATCTTCCCCAAATTTTCGGTTTACTCCTCTTTTCTGCACTATCTATGCTCAGCTCTTTTTCTCTGCAGGGTGATCTGCCTTTTTTTTTTTTTTTTTCAGGGCGCTCTCTTCTCTGCCCCCAAGTTGAATTCTCTCTCAGAGTCTGCCACTCTCTGTCTTTACCTACATGAATTCCTCAAGACTATCTGTCTCAAGCCAGGGCAGGGAGATGGCACTCTCTGAAGGTTCTCCTGAGAGCTCTGTTCCTGGAAGCACACCCGAGGACTCTCCCCACTCTCTTCTGACTGATGCCTTTCAAAACCCTCTCTATCTCTTGGGAAGCCCCTTTCAGAACACACTTTCTCGCCTATGAGATCTGGGTCAATCCCCTCTCTCCTTTCCTGGAGAGTCCTGCTCTCCGTCTCCGGCAAGGGGCTCCCTTTCGCTCTATCTCTCAGGCGGTCAGGGGCGATGTACTGGCGGAAGAGTGGTCCTTTCAAGGTCCTCCCTCCTTTTCCTATCTAGAAACCCATCCCTCTCTCTCTCTGTCTGAATATTCCCCCTCAGTTCTCTCTCCCTCCTCTCAGTTCTCGATAGGTCAGTCTGGATGGCCCCTCTCAGCTCTCTCTCCCTTCTTATAGACCTTCTTTCAGCTCTCGATGAATCCCGCAGGATGCTGCTTCTCAGCGTTCTCTCTCTCTCTCTCTGCCTCTCTTCACTCCTCAGTAATTCCCTCTGAATGTCCCCTCTCAGACTCCTCTCTCTCTCTTCTGTCCTCCAGGGAACTCTCTCTGTCTCTGTCAACTCCTGGCCAATCTCCCACAGATCTCTGGTTGTCGAAATATAGATCGGTTCTCTCTCCCTCAGGTCGCTCCCCCTAGTCTCTCTCTCCCTCAGGTCGCTCCCCCTGGTCTCTCTCTCCCTCAGGTCGCTCCCCCTGGTCTCTCTCTCCCTCAGGTCGCTCCCCCTGGACTCTCTCTCCCTCAGGTCGCTCCCCCTGGACTCTCTCTCCCTCAGGTCGCTCCCCCTGGGCTCTCTCCCCGACTGGGTGCTACTCCCGGTCTCTCTCTCCCTATCCCTCCAGGATTGCCTGCCGAAGGTTCCCTCCCTCTCCCTAGGGCTGAGAAACCTGTCGTTGACTGTCTCTCTTTCTTGGTGGAAGATCCCCCTAAAACTGCTCTCTCTAAAGGGGGGCCTTTCCTCGAGGAGCTCCCTCTCTTCTGGGAGTAAATTAACCTCTCTGGGCCTCTCTTCCTGGACCAAGCTCCTCTCCTCCCTGTCTGCTCTTAGGTACCCCGGTTCTACTCTCTCCCTCAATCCCCAGTCTCGGATTGGGTACCTGGTTACAACGCCTTCTCTGTCCCTCAGTGGGTACCTCACCAGAGTTCTGTCTCTTTCCTGGATGATTCCCCTTATCTCTCTCTCCCTCCCAAGTTGCCTCTCTTCTAACCTCGCCCTCTCTTGCTGGATAGCCCCCCTGAGCTCTCTTTCTCGCCCTAGAAACCTCTGATCAATCCTCTCTTTGTTTTCCTGGATGAGCCCCCTTAACACTCTCTCTCTTTCTGTGGATGACTGGCCCCCCAGCTCTACTTCCCCTCGAGGTTCCCTCTCCTCAGCTCTCCCCTCTCTCCCTCGACGCCCCCTTCCCTCAGCGACGCCCGCTTCCCGAAGCTCTCGCTCTCTCTCCACCTCGAACCGGACAGGTCACAGGCACGCACGCGCGAGCGCGGGCAGAGGGGCAGGGCGGGGTAGGTGGGTTAGGATCAGTCCTCGCGGCGTTCCTGTCACCGGACACGCCGTTTTCACTCTCCTCCTTTGGCCTTCCTGACCGACTTGTCAGTTTGAATTACCAACGTCGCGCTCCTATTGGGGGGGATGTTGGGCACTCTCTCTTCCTCCATTGGAAGGTTCCGGACACGCCTTCTGGTGAAATTCTGAGTGGAGAAGAACCTCGCACAGCCCGCCCCTGCAACGGTGTCTGGTCGGTCCTGCTTGTCAGTTGGGAGAACTTGGCTACACCTCCGATTCTGATTGGCGGACTTTTAGGAGGGTTAGTCAAGTCCTCATTTTCACCCCAGTAAAAAAGGAGTACGCCCTTTGAGCTTCCAATTGGAAGACGTTAGACATTCCCCTCAGATTCCTATTCTCTATTGGCTAAAATTCCCCGCAATGCCCCGCCCTCTTGCCATGATCCAATTGGTTCTATCTACCCTTTCGAGTTCGCGTGCGGTAGCTGGGCGCATCTGGTTCCCACCTCCTTTTTTTTTTTAACTTTAGTTGGATGTCTGGAGGAGTGGGGCTTATCTCAAGACCCCGCCCCTTCATGGTGGGCCACGCCCTTTGATTTCTCCAACCCAACCTTCCTCGGAAGGAATAGGGGGAGGCGGGATCAGTCTTTTTTAATGGTTCCGATTCCCGTCAGTCGAGAGGCGGTGGGCAATGATTGGCAAACTGGTGGGTTTGCTCTCAGCTCAATCCCTGGAACAGGCGGGGAGGCTCTTCGAGGTTCTGGGGGGAGGGAAGCGAGCTGCTAAGTAGTGGGTAGTGGGGCGGGATCTAAGAAGGGAAAGCGTTCCTGGGGTCGGGGGACCCAGCCGCGCCAGAGCCAGGTAAAGGCTCCTTCCTTCTCCCCTTTCTTCCTCCTGGATTCCAGGAGGGAGCCGGGGACTGGGGCGGGAAGGAGGGAGCGGCAACCGATGCACGCTTGGCTTTGCCGCCATCCCTTTGCCCCGCAGCTGACTGTCCAGCCTCCGGGAGATCCTTCCCAGATGCCTTATGCATAACCCTTTGCCCTCCGCCCTCACCTAGATAGCGTCCACTGCGGCTCGGAAAGCCCCTCCCAATATCTGCTGGCACCTGACCACCGCCCAGCTGGCTGTGCAGCCCCTTTGCCTTCCCAGGAGGCAGGACTGATTAATTTACCCACTGCCTCCAGAGCCCGGCAGGCGGCATCGTCCGTCCGTCCGCGCTGGGCGCCTCGTGCCTCGCTCTCCACAGCCCGCTCCTGGGAAATGCCTCCAGTCAGAGGCCGCTTTCCTCCGTCTGTCCTGCCCTCTAACTTGCTCGCACGCAGCCCCCCTGGCCTGGCCCACCCTTCCCAGATCAAGCAGTCCTAGCCCCAGCAACCCGCCCCCTCTCATTCTCCCGGCCGGGTCCCTCTCCCCTGCCCCGCCCTCCTCCCCCGGCCCAACTGGAGGAGCCCACCTCG
>NW_025384159.1:0-7169 GCF_016433145.1 Gracilinanus agilis
GCCAATGGTTCTGGTTCTGGTTCCCCTTTGCTGATAGAACAGGGCTGTGTAGACCATATTCCGGGTGTTTACCTGCAAAGTGATCTCGGAAAGGGCAAATGATTTTATTTAGTCTGACAAGTGGTTTTGGCAAGAAGCCACCAAGGGCGGATTACAAAAGAAAGAGGAGACAGCAAACTGATGAGTTCACCGAGGAGCTACAAGCCCTGTATTCTGGGGTGACATTTCCCCCACAACTATCTGGCGGCTGAGATAGCAGCCTTTGTGAATCTCAGGTGGATACAGATGATAAAACACTATTTTCTACTTTCAACAAAATCAATAAAAAAGAGCACTAGGCTGCTATCCCTCCCCATTTTAAAAACAAAACTAAAACTAAACTAAAACCCAAACTCTACATTCTCTTTGTCCTTACTGAATCTGCTTTATTCAAAATCTTTTTTTTTTTTTTAATGGCAACTGGGTGGGGAGGTGTTACTAATAAAAGCAATGGAAGTCCTACACTTTTTGTCCAGGAAGTCCTGATTATTTGTGACACCAGAAAGGATGACTAATCTCCTCACTGAATGCCTTCTCATATGATAATGATTGCAACTGACTTATGTATAGATGGCTCTTCATCTGTAAAATGAGGGAGTTGGCCTTTCACTCATCAAATGGGCCAGAAGAGTTGAATTCCATGTTGGTGGGATTGTGGGGAAAGAGGGATTCTGCTTACACTACTTTGTTGGAGGAATAGGACATGGGCACAAGCTCTTTGGAGTGAAAGGTGGCAATCAACAGAGGAATAAGAGAACTCATTATACCTCTGAACCCTGAAGTCCCACTATTCGAGCCAGAGCCTAAGGGTGCCATTAAAAGAGGGTTATTGAAAGACCTGGGAGAAAATCTATTTGCATGAAAAATTCAACAAGGTATGGGATAGGGGGAGCTAAGTGGCTCAGTGGATTGAGAACCAGACCTGGAGATTGGAGGTCCTGGGTTCAAATCTGGCCCCCAACACCTCAACACTGGATGAGTCACTTAACCCCAATTGCCTAGCCCTTACTGCTCTTCTGCCTTGAAATTAATACTTGGTATTGATTCTAAGGCAGGAGATATGGGGTTAAAAAAGAAAAGCTATGAAAGATTAGTGTAATGGAATTCTGTTGTACCATTGAAAGAGATGAATAAGAATGCAAATAAGAAAAATAAATATGAAATGATGCAAAGATAGCAGAATTAGGACAGTATGTATAAATAGCCAGTAACACTAGCAAATAACCTTCATAAATACACAAACAAGAGGGAGATAAGAAAGGGAGACAGACAAAATAAATTGGAAATGTTACATTTTTCTGCTGGTTCCATGATTCTATCAGGAGGGGAGTTTTAGTCCATATTCTGCTTGTTTGTGTTGCTGTTTTTTATTATAAACTTAGCACTCTCAGTGATTTGGGAAAATTAAATAAAAATAAAATGAGGAAGTTCAACAGCATGAACCTCCAAAAAGTCCCTTCCAGCTCTAGATGAATCTTCTAGCTCATTACCCACTGTTATTTAATTAAAATTTGTTCTAAACCTTTACCTTCCATCTTGGAGTCAATACTGTGTATTGGCTCCAAGGCAGAAGAGTGGTAAGGGCTAGGCAATGGAGTTAAGTGACTTGCCCAGGGTCACACAGCTGGGAAGTGTCTGAGGTCAGATTTGAACCTAGGAGCTCTCATCTTTCATCTGGCTCTCAATCCACTGAGCCACCCAGCTGCCCCCTAATTGATTGCCTCCATCAATCAATCAACCAGCCAAGAAATATTTATTGTTCAAATAAATACTGATTCTATGATAGAAGGTAAGGGTTCTTTTTTTAAGTATTTATGTAGTCCAGAAACATAGTAGTTCTAGGAGCAAAGGATACATAAGTACAATGAATGAAACAATCCCTACTCTAAATAAGCTTACAATCTAATAGGAGTAGACAAGAAGTGCATGCAAAAAAGATGCAGAATAATACAAATAAATACAAGATGCTTCAGTCCTTCAAGGATCTGGACTCATAAATTATACTTACAGAATGTATGGTCTTGGCCCACAAGTCATGGGACAAGAAACAAATCTAGAATCATCCTTGATTCTTCCGAGGACCCATCGCTTAAGTAAACAGAGAAACTAAAGTGTTGGCATCATTTGAGAACTAGACAGAATGAGGCATGGTATGGAGAGGCAGCTAGGTAGCACAGTGGATAGAGGAGCAGACCTGGAGGCAGGAGAACTTGGGTTCAAATCTAGCCTCAGACACTTCCTAGCTGAGTGACCCTAGAGAAGTCACTTAGTCCCAATTGCCTAGCCTTTGCCCCTCTTCTGTCTTAGAACTGATATTAAGACAAGGTGAGGGTCTAAAAAGGAAAAAAGAAAGATGTATGATAAAAGCTAGAGAATGTCCATCGACTCAAAAGACCAGAGACAAAATGTGATGATGGATCAAAACAACTGGGATGATTCAGTCTTTCTAGATGAAGGGTTGAGGATGAAAGGAAATAGGTGGGAGATGACAGAAATTTACCAAGTTACCAAGGGAAACACAGATTTATTGGCCAGTTCCCAGCCCAACTAGAGTAAGAGGCACTGTCTCAAAACCTGAGGGGAAAAAAAGACAAAATACAAAAAAAGGGAAGTACAACTTTAGATCTAAAAAAGGAAATATTTAGAATGTACTATCATAAGTAACTGGTAATGCTGTCTTGGGATTGGGGCGGAGAGGAAGGAAGAGAGAGAACATAGATCACAAAATGTTAGGAAACGATTATTTAAAAAATGTATCGATGTAATCTAAGGAAAAGTTTTTTAATTCTAAAAAAAAGGAATTGGTAAAAGCTAAAAATAGGTTCAAGAAGGATTTAAGAAATTCACAGACAATAAATGTAGTTGTTAGTGAAATGGGCTACATCTTAACTTTTTGAAGTGATAAACAACTGGTGCTTTAAGGTTACCAGTGAGATAGATTCAGGTAAAATTCTGAAATTCACCCATTCTCAGTGCCCTCTGGTACCTTGGGCTCCCTCTCTCTGACTGGATGGCTCCTCCTGGAACCATTATTTAAGGAGGGTGTCACGTACCATTCCTCTCTCAAAGTTGCATTCCAGATTTTCTCTCTTTGGTCCCCATCCCCTTCTGAGTTCTTTTGGCAAAGGCAAGTTAAACCCTCCTGGGATTTGAAAGCGGATGCTCTGACTTCAAAAAGTTCAATATTTCTGTCACAATACTGTGCAAAGCTTGGTTCTACCATTATACAAAATATTCAGGCGTAATGCAGTGTAGCAGTTCTTAGGCTCAGAGTTAACAAAACTAGTATTGGTTTTATGTTATAATTAGAAGAGTTTCAAAGGACCACCTTCTCCCCACCTCGAAACATCTTCCTTAATAAGCTGCGGTAGGGCCTTAAGGAGCTAACACTTTGCATTCTCTCTCTCTTTGGGGATAAGGAATTACATTTGGACAAGGAGCTTTAAATGCTGTCTGGAAAGGGTGGATAATTTAAACCAGTGGTTCTCCAAGTGTGGTCTGAGGACCCCTCAAGACCCTCTCAGAAAGTCCTCAAGGTCAAAGCTATTTTCACAATAATATTAAGATGTTCTGTGCCTAATTATGATGCATTCTCCATTTTCCAGCTTCATGAAGCTGGATTTTCTTTCTATATTCAATCAAAACATATAGCAACAGAGCAAATGCAAAAGCAGTCATGAGAATCCAGCTGTCTTCTATTAAGGCAAACATTAAAAGGTTTGGAAATAGATAAAAAACAATACTATTCTATTTGTCTTGAAAATAAGAGCTTTTAAAAATAATTCATTAACATGTGTTAATGTTAACAATGTATTGTTTTTATTTTTATGCATAAAATATTCATTTTTTATTTTTTAAAATTTTACCTCTATTTTATTCCAATAACAAATTTATACTTAAGTTCTCCAAAGTAACATGATTCATGTTGTCTCCTTCTCCTCCTCCCTCTCTACTCTCAGGCTTGATTATTGTTGTTTTTAAATAATAATAATAATAATTGTTATTATTATTATTTTTTTTTCAAACCCTTACCTTCCGTCTTGGAGTCAATACTGTGTATTGGCTCCAAGGCAGAAGAGTGGTAAGGGTAGGCAATGGGGGTCAAGTGACTTGCCCAGGGTCACACAGCTGAGAAGTGTCTGAGGCCAGATTTGAACCTAGGATCTCCTGTCTCTAGGCCTGGCTCTCAAACCACTCAGCTGCCCCCTAAATAATTATTTTTAAAAATGTATCTGTTCTAATTTCTAATAAGATCAAGATGTCAACAAATATAACCCATACTTAAAAAAAATCTCTTTGGTGATCCTCAGTAATTTTTTAAGATTTTAAAGGGGTCCAGAGGCCATAAAACTTGATTATTCAACAATTCTTACCATTCTTGGGGGCAGCTACCTGGCTTAAAGGATAGAGAACCAGGTCTGGAGATGGGAAGTCCTGGGTTCAAATCTGTCCTCAGATACTTCCTAGCTGCATGACCCTTAGCTCTTATCAGTCTTCTGCCTTGGAACTGATACTTAGTATTGATTCTAAGACAGCAGGGCAAGGATTTTTAAAAAAATTCAAACAAACCAAAAAAACCCAAAAAACCAATTCTTACCCTCCTTGGGAAACTAGGAGAACACAGTGTTTAGAAATGTTGGGACTCGAGTCAGGAAGACCTAATTTCAAATCTAGCCTCAAATACTTATTTTGGGTCCTCAAACAAGTCATTTAACCTATGTCTGCCTCAGTTTACTCATCTGTAAAATGGGGATAATAGCAGCACCTATTATAAACCTCCTGGGTTTGTATGAGGACCAACTGAGAGAATATTTGTAAAGCACTTAACACAGTGCCGGGCACAAGAGTAGGGTCTATAAAAATGATCACTACTAATAATAATATCTTACCTAACAATAATGTTAGTAGAAGGCATCAGGCTGTAGCTGGCCATCGTGCAGGACTGTCAATGACCGCAAAAGCCCGTCTCCCAGTGAGGCCACATGGCGAAGAATGACAGAACTCCCCAATCTCCGGAGAACCGAAATCTCAAGTGATTCAAAGGGTAACAGGGAGCATGTGCAAGGCATGGCCCATTACCAGTCGTGACGTGCACGCCAGAAAAGGCAGAACGAAAGATGTTATCGGGGCCAGGTGTGGCTGGTCAGAAAATAAGAGGCAGCCCATGGACAGGAAACCCAAGGGGTACGGCAGGATTACCAAAGAATCAGAAGAATCTCCAGTGCCCTGGGGGAACTCACCATTGAGGCTCTGTGGAAAGATCTGGACAAGACTCTGCCAGGATGAGAGGGTACAGAAAGGATGGATCTTAAATCTGGTGGAAGAAGCCCAGGCATAGAAAAAAATGAAATCGGGATCCCCTCAAGTCACAAGGGAACCCCCCCAAGTAATAAGGGAACCCCCCAAGTCACAAGGGAACCCCAAGTCACAAGGGAACCCCCCAAGTCACAAGAGAACCCCAAGTCACAAGGGAACCCCCTAACACCGATAATTTATCAGATCAGCTAACGTTGTATATAATAATGATGAAAGAAGCCTGGAAATAGAAGAGATTGGAGTTTTGTTTGTTTGCTTGGGGGGGAGGGGGAGTAAAGGAGTAAAGATAGAAAGAAAAGCCAAAAAAGTTCTGCAGGGAGTGATCTGCAAAGGCCCAAGAGACAAACATTCCTTACTTCTCCATTTTGCCGAGGGCTATTCCTTTAAGAGGCATTTCCTCCTATTAAAAAAATATAAATCTTTTGGTTTCATCTATTCAGGTATGCACTAGAGGCAGAGGAAAATACCAAGATTTCATACCACTAGCCATAGTCACTAGTTACACAATGAATGAGTAAATGAAGTGACAAAAGCAGGAGGAATTTTGTTCTCCCAATCTGGAGGACAATAAGATTTTTTAAAAAATAATACATTTCTAGCAGTGGAAAGAATGCGATTATATTCAATTTCAGAAAATTAAGCCAAGATCCAAAGAACAATTGTTGGAAGAACCAAACTTTAAACACAGATCTATATCCATTTTGTGTGTGTGTGTGTGTGTGTGTGTGTGTGTGTGTGTTTTTAGTGAGGGAGTCAGAGTTGGGTGGAGGGACAAATGAAACCAAAATGTTTCCTGGCTAAAAGCCAGGGCAGTCCTAAAGAACAAAAGACCAAGGAATTGAGATGCCAAAATCCCTAACTCGTGTCTTTGGCTTCTCCAACTCTAAAATCTAAACATCAAAATTCTACCACTAGGTCCTAAAATGCCAGCTGGAGGCAACAAGCCTGAGAGGAATGCCTGGCACTAAACATCGACAAGAATTCCAAACAGCTATGGGACTTCCCGGCAGTCACGTGGCTCTCCTTTATCCTAAACTCCAGAGAGTCACTGGTGGCTAAGCAACCGGCGAGCTGGTCCTTTCATGCCCTATTAATAAGGCTGCACAGCAGGTAGGAAGGAGGACAGAGAATACAAATTGGATTGAATTCAGCTTTGCATTCATTCTCCACCAAGCTCCAGCCCTTCAAGAACTCGGCTTTTCCACCCTCCTCTCCCCAGCCCCCAGGCCCCATCCACCGTGGGAGTGACCGGGGCGAGCTGGCCGGGTTTTGTCTCTTCCACTGGGCCAGAATGATTCATGAGAAAGTGTCAAGCGTGTTTGGTCCCACAGCCACTCCTCCTCCTTTTTGCATCTTGTGGAAACTATACTAAAGAGAGATAGGAAAAAGTAATGTATGACCTCATCCCCAAGCAGGAAACCTTGCCCTTACAAAAGGGTCTGGGGGTCGTGGCGGAGAACCCCAAACACCCTGACCAGCTCCCCTCCTTTCGAGAGGATTAGAATTGTCCCTTTGCAAGCTGGGGCAATTCCTATCACTGCCAGACTTGGACAAGAAACAGTCCAATTGTCTTTTTGATTTTTTTTCCTCTCATAATAGTAAGAAAGGACAGAGGAGTATATTATCAGGCATTCAAACTAGAATCATAGCAGGAAATCCACACTAATCTGAAAAAGAAATGGCCTCAGAAATCATCAAAGCATTATAAGTGTTAATAAAATTATTTATAATTATTATAAATAAATGCTAATAAAGAATGTTATTATTTATATATTATAATTAAATAAATGCCAATAATGTTATTTATATTATAA
>NW_025384160.1:0-6722 GCF_016433145.1 Gracilinanus agilis
AGGGAGAGAGAGACAGAGTGAGGAGGAAAAGAGTGAGAGAAGGAGGGAGAGAGAAGGAGGAAGGAAGGAAGAGACAGAGAAAGAGAGAGAAGGAGGAAGAGAGTGAGAGGAAGGAGAAAGACAGAGAGGAGGAGAAAGGGAGAGAGACAGAGGAAGAGAGACAGAGACAGAGAGAGGGAGAGGAAGAGGAAGAGGTAAAGAGAGAGAGAGAGAGAGAGGAGAGGGAGAGAGAGAGAAAGAGATGGGGAGAGAGGGGGAGGGAGAGACACAGAGACAAAGAAACAGACAGAGGAAGAAACAGAGACAGAGAAACAGAGAAAGAGACAGAGACAGAGAGATGTTTCCTTTAAAGTGTTTGCTGATATCAGGGGAACAAGATTCATCCAGTAAGAGTCCTCAAATGTAGAATACTGAACATTGTTTGTGTGTATGTGTTAAACCAACCATATTATTCCCTCTGAAGGTGACAATGAAATGACAACTTTTTTTCTTGTTTTCAGTCTCTATATTTGACTCTTGATACAATTTTGCAATCTTTGACAACCACATATTAGTTTGTTCCATTCCATCCATAGCCTGTACCATGTGTCTTTTCTTAATCCAAATCCATTTCATCTGGTATAAACCATTCTCTCACAGTATTTTTTTTTCCTGGGGAGCAGAATATGGAGTAAGTCTTGTGTTGATTTTGCACAGTCCACATTCCTGAAATGTTACTGTTAAGTACAGAATTTGACCTGTAACACAGTGAAGAAAAAGTTCAAATGCAAACTCTGAAGATATCTATCCTCCAGTATAAATGCCAATAAGCAATTTCCTTTTCCCAGTCTACCATAGATTTTCATCAGATAGGCCATAACAGACAGAACCCTTGCCAATATTTTATAACCCATAAAATTTCTTCAAGCAATTGTACAGATTTCAAGCCTTCCTTTGATCAGTCTTTGCAACAATGACTATAGACCTTTACCTAAGTATGATTCCTAGATCTCGATATATACAATGGAAATGATCTAGCCCACAGAAAACCCTCTCATTAAAGGCCTAATCTGTTCCACCACATTCTTCCAAGACAGCGATCCAGCATCAGAGCAGGCCTCAATAGGGAGCCATAATAAGACTGATAGAAACAGCTTAGGTAATTGGATTGCTATATGGTATTGAATGTCTGACAACAAAAGATATCCATCTCTATTCGACCTCCAAATCTTTGTTCCAGCAATGAATTCATTTAGTAATGCACTCGGAGGCTCCCAATCCCTGCCGAAGAAATGATAGACTTGGGGTACAAAAGCAGGGCCATCCGATGAGCCCAGAATAAGCGCTCTGCCCTTCCGAGAAGTTAATTACAGCGAACAAAAGCAGCAGACGATGACTTGTTGATCATTACCATAATCACATTACTACACTCTTCTTCTGTTCCCAGCCGTGGACAGCTTCTCCTACTTCTCATTCTGCTCGTGTGGGTCGTGTTCATTTTGCCACCTGCAACCTCCTGAATGCAGCGTCTGCCAACCTACGCCACAGAGAGCAGACATCCCAAGGTGGGAGGTCCGAGAACTTGGATCTCGTGTGTTTTTCCAGGAATCAAAGTTTTGAAAAATAACAATACCCCCCCCCCAATAAAACTATAGCTGTTGTTGAAATATATAGCATTCCCCTTATGTAAGAGAATTCATGTATGTTTATAGAGGTTAAATCTAGATGAGAATATGAATGAAAGTTGTCCTTTTAGGATTATTGGCATAATGATCACTATTATTTATTTCAGTCTAGACCAATCAAGCAAGCAACAATCTGGTCTCTATCTCCTACTATGCACCAGACACAGTGCTAGTTACTGGGAATACAAAGACAAAAAAAAAAAAAATGAAACAATTCCTGTCCTCAAAAAGTTTATATTCCATTGAGAGAAATGAGATGTACATGAATAGATCTCTCTCCCTATCTCTCCCTCTTCCTCCTCATCTCTCTCTTCATCTCTCTCTCCATCTCTCCCCATCTCTCTCTTTCACTCTCTCTGTCTCTCTCTCTTGTCCCTCTCTCCTCTTTCTCTCTCCCCCTCTCTATCTCGCTCTCTTTCTTTCTTTCTTTCTTTCTTTCTTTCTTTCTTTCTTTTTTTCTTTCTGTCCTCTGACCTTCTCTCTCTCTTTTTGTCTCCTTTCTCTCTTTCACTCTCTCCCTCTCCATCTCTCTCTCAAATGTATACATATATGTATATATATACACACAACTATATGCAACTACACGCACACACAATAATTTACAGGGAGAAAACCTTCAATTTCATCAAAACCCAAAATTCCCTATCGTGAAAAGTTCCTCCACTGATGCAGAGAGATAATTCAAATCAGTCCCATAGTTTTGAAGAGTTTCTTAGGGGCAATTAGAGCTTAAGTGACTTTCCCAAGATCCATTATGTCTCACAGGTAGACTCTAAACCCAAGTCTTTGTGACTCCACAGTACCTCTTTTTAGGGGGAATAACAGAAAAAAGGGGGAAATTCCATTATATTCAAGGTATCTAAATAAACATTTCCAGTCAATATTTCCCTAGCATCAGTGATGGTCTTATTGACTACCAGGTTCTTGGGGCTTTTTCTCCACAAGAGGGTATTAAAAAGCTTCACATTTAGCACCGCTAAGCTTTCCCAGGCTGCTTCATCCACAGGGAGACATTACTCGCCATGGAGTTGGAGGGTCATCTAATTTTATAATAAGCACAATATTCAGCACACTAATTATGGTCAGTGATGTAATAATTAAAATAATAATGATAAACAATAATAAGACAACTTCCTTGAATTCAGAGATCTAAGCCCTTTTGTATTTATTCTAATATATCACACAACCCACCCACCCCCACCCCAGCTTCTTTTACATGCTGTCTTCCTCAGTTAGATTGTGAACTCCTTGAGGGCAGAAAATATCTTTCACTTTTCTTGATACCTCCAACACTTACCTGACACATAATATGATCCTTTAAGCAAGTATTTTCTAACTCCATTTTTAGAATACAGAGATTAAGGCCCACATTGTTTAAAAGACTTATCCAAAATAAAAGTTCTCAATAGAGATGAATACAAACATATATTTACTGAAATGCTTTGTACAGAGGATTGTACTAGATGTTGGTATACATACAAAATCGTGAAAGATCAGACCAACCATCTTACTCTCTTTGTTTTTTTGTTTTGTTTTGTTTACTGTCATACAAAAGACACTTCCATATTGGTCCTTGTTGTAAGAGCAAAGTCATATATAACCAAAACCCCAAAACCCAATATCACAGCACAGCACATAAATACACTGATATGAAAGATGACTCCAACAGTTCTTTCTCTGGATCACTCCTTTCTTCATTGAACTCCAATGGCTCCCCATTTTCTCCAGAATAAAGCAAATCTTCAGTTTGGTAGTTACAATTCTTCAAAACCCAGCCTCTTCTTACTTTTCCAATCCTCTTACACTTACTTTCCGTTACTGCACTCAGTGATCAGATACCTTGGCCCACTTGCTGTTCCTCAGATAAAATATTCCATCTTAATCTCTGTGTCTTTGCACTAGCTGTGCCCTTTGCTTAGAAGCTGCTCCCTCCTCTCCTTCCACCTCTATGTTTTTTAGTTTCAGTGCTTTCCTTAAACTCAAATCCCACCTTCTGCAAGAGACCTTTCCCTGGTCCTCCCAGCTGCTTCCAGTCGGAAGTCACCATGACATCATAGGAAGAAAATCCAATAACTCTATCCAAGTAACAACTTGTACTACTTTCTAAACTCAGAAAGAACTAAGAAAACTCCCAGTTGGTATGTTAGTGAATCTGGCGCTATCTCGTCAGCTATTTTATTCCTTAATAAGAGTTAATTTCCAAATCATCCACAAAGTCCTTTTTTCCACTCTCAGCCCACAGTACTCTCTCCTTTCTCTGAATCCTTTTAGAACTTACTGTCTATCCCACTCATCTAACACATATACCATCGAGCCTCAGGGAGAGCCATGTAGTTCATTTTACAGAAAAGGAAACTGAGTCTCAGAGAAATTAATGACTTGCCTAAAATTCCACAGGTAGAAAGTGGCAGTGTTTGGATTTGAATCCAAGTCCTCTAATTCTAAATTCACCCCTCTTTCCACTACACAACATCTATAATTATTTCACTTGATAGTTACCTTTCTTTTCCCTGTGTCTCACCACCCTAATTAAAATGTCAGCTTCTTAGGGCAAAGATCATGTCTTGTATCACCTAGCATCCAGTATCATAGCACAGACACTCAGTAAATATTCTTGTCCAACTCATTAGTATGAAAATTAAACATTTGAAAAGTAGAATGACTCCAAAGGTAATTTTAATAATCTAGTGTGGAAACATTTCCCTTGTCCCCTGGGGAAAAGGAAAAGAGATAGATTTCCTGCCAAGATTTTTTTTTTTGACCTTCTAAATCTTCACAAGTGTGAATAGTGTATAAATATCACATTGTTTATATAAACACATACGGTAGCATCTAGCCCTTCTCTGACTTCAAACTCATCACAGACTTACTTAGCTTTTGTCTTTGAATTGCAAATACCAGCCTTGTCTATGACTCACCTGGAAATCACCCTCTTTCCTAAGACCACACTGTCCCTGGCTTCTCACAGAGCTTTGAGGCCAGACAGACTATGCAGAGAAGAGAGTCATGTTGGAAGTTAATGGAGATCTATGTCACCTAAGCAGACCATCAGTGTTTTTATATTGCCCAATTTCCTTGTCAGAGCTTCCACGGGGTTCCATATTAGCTAAGTTTCCTCTGCCCAAACTGTATGTCTAAAAAATTTACTCCAAAGAAGCCTGCCCAATTCTCTGCCACCACAAAAAAGAGAAGCTATAAATATTTTGAATACACAGAATTTTAAAATTTAAAATTTTTAAATGATCTCATCCTGGACATCTAGTGATTTGTCTGGCCACTACCTATGAGATGAACCTCAAGAGGAGTCAGAGAAAAACACAATTGAAGTAAGATTCTGGTGCCACTTACAACCTGGATGATTTGGGGAGAACAGCAATCAACAAGTAGCCACTATGGACCAGGTACTGGGAATACAAATAATACAAAAGAATGAAATAATACTACTCACAGGAAGTACATCTAAGAAATATGCAGCGTAAGTAAAGTGACTAAATATAGCTTTATACAAAGTACTTAAATACAAGATAGCTTAGGCAGGAACACAATGGCAGCTGGAAAAAACTAAGAAAGACTTCATGCAGAAATGATGCCGAAGAGGCAGCAAGATGATTCAGTGGATATAGAGCCAGGTCTGAAGACAAGAGGTCCTAGGTTCAAATTTAACCTCAGCTATGTGACCCTGGGCAATTCTCTTAAACCCATTGCTTAGCCCCTACAGTGGTCTTCTACCTTGGTACTGATTATTAGTATTGATTCTAAGAGAGATGATAAGAATTTAAAAAAAAAGAAGAGAAGAAGAAAATAGTGCTTGAGGGAAGGAATTTAGGAATCAGTTAAGAGAGAAGACTTTTCAGGCATGTATGATAGCCAATGCCAAGGCACAAAAAAAGGTGGAAGTGTGTTGTGTAAGGAGCAGGGAGACAACCACTTTGAAGTTGGAAGGAGAGGTCAGGTTAGGTGGTGTTGGACTTTAAAAATTAGAGGAGTTTGAATTTTACCCCAGAGGCAATCAGAAGTCACTAGAGCTGGCTGAGTAGTAGAATCCCATGGTTAGAACTGTGCTTGGGGAAAGTTACTTTGAAAGCAATGCTCACATTGGACTGAAATGGGAAAGGGATGTGAGACAAGGAGACTGATGCCCAAGCTGTTGGGATAATCTAGATGAGACTCAAAACAGGTCTAGATTGAGGCAGGGAATGTGTGAGGGGCAGAAGGGGGCCTCATGTGAGAGATACAAAGGCAAAGCAAACAAGGCTCAGCAGCTGGTTTAGAAGTGGTGCTCTAAAAAGTAAGGAGCTCTGGGTAGCACTGAAGATACAAACCTAGGAGGCTGCAAGGACTAGAATGCCTTTAAAAGACATGGGATTGTTTAGAAGAGGCATGGGGTAGGTAGCGTGAAGATAATGAGTTCACTTTTAGACATGCTGAGTTTAAGATGGGACATCTAGTCTAAAATACCTAATCATGAATTGGGGGATAGGATGGAAGTTTGGGGAGACACTGAATGATAGAAAGACAGACAGACAGACAGACAGACAAACAGACAGATAGATAGATAGACAGACAGACAGACAGACAGACAGACAGACAGACAGACAGATAGATAGATAGATAGATAGATGAATAGATATAGATTTTTTTTGTTGTTCTGTCATTTAAGTTATGACCAAATCTTCATGATCCCATTTGGGGATTCCCTGGGAAAGATATTAGAGTGGCTTGCTATTTCCTTCTCCAGTTCATTTCCTTCTCCAGTTCATTTTGCAGATGAGGAAACTAAGACAAACAGGATTAGGTGACTTGCCTAGGGTCCAACAGCTAGTAAGTGCCCAAGGTCAGATTTGAACTCAGAAAAATGTCTCTTCCTGACTTCAGGCCCAGCACTCTATCCACTGTGCCACCTAGCTGCCCTTAGAGATAGAGGGAGATATAAAATATATTGCTATAGATACCTGTAAGTCATCTCCATAGAGATGAACATTAAATTTACCAGAGATGGTGAGATGATCAAGAGAGTATAGAGGAAGAAGAGAAGGGAAGG
Organism: Gracilinanus agilis; assembly: GCF_016433145.1. Lineage (NCBI taxonomy): Eukaryota > Metazoa > Chordata > Mammalia > Didelphimorphia > Didelphidae > Gracilinanus > Gracilinanus agilis. The sequence continues at coordinate 6,706 of NW_025384160.1, forward strand.
GAAGGGAAGGGAAGGGA
>NW_025384161.1:0-3650 GCF_016433145.1 Gracilinanus agilis
AATTGTATATAGTGTTATAAATATATATATATATAGTATATATAAATTATATATATAATTGCCTCCCTTTTATATATATAATTGCCTCCCTATATAATATACATTTAGTTGTGGGAGGCAATTATATATATGATTATATATTCTATATATAAATTCTATATATATACAATTGCCTCCCTTTTATATATGTATTACACACACACATATATATATAATTGCCTCCCTATATATATAATATACATTTAGTATATATTATATATATATTACATACATATATATAATTGCCTCCTTTTTATATATATATATATATGTTACATATATATAATTGCCTCCCTTTTATATATATATATATACATATATAAATATGTATATATATATATATCATTGCCTCCTATAACTAAAATGTAATCTCTTTGAGGGAAAGGATTATTTCATTTTTGTCTTTATATTCCCAATTTCTAGTAGCATCTGGAATATTCTTAAAAAATTCTTTTTGATTATATTCTAGGAGTTTTTCTTTGCTTAGGAGACTTAAAAGAGACCTCACAAGATTACTGGTATCAGTCATTATGTGCTAAAAGCAATGGGACTCTCGTTGATGCATCTAAAGCAAAATTATGGAGCTGGGAGCAAGAAGGGGTGACAAAAAGCAAGGAAAAGAACAGAAGAAACAACCAATGTACACTAAAAAAATGCTAACATCCCAAAATGTTAGGGGTAGCATCCTGTATCTCCCAAAGGGAAAAGAGAAGGACAAGGAAGAGATTAAGCCACGGGCTTTCCCACAGTTCCCGTCTCAATGACACGCAGGCCACGGCAGAAATATGGAGGCAATGATGCAAGGTACTCGGCCTTGGAGCATCATGGCACCAAATGCCTTCCTTTCGAGGATAACGTTGACCCTCGTAGGTCTGGGGTCACAAAATGCATTTGAAAAACGTGATCATTCCAAAGAAGATTACAGATGGCCTAAGATGGGAGAAGAAGGGGAGTCGCTTCCCCACCTCTGACGTCACAGGCACAGGGATATCAGTTGTCAAGGCTCTAACAATTAGAAGTTTCTAGCAGTGGAAGATTTATAACAGCTGAAGGGAGTTCCTGGTAGAAAGTGAGCGTGTCTTGAGGAGAGGTCATCCAAGTGCAAAAAAAAGTTACCCAGACCAGATGTTTGTTGGACTGTCTGTCACAGGAACACAAGAGAGAGATCCCAAAAGAAGGGCATAAAAGATCCAAGAAAAGACTAGTCGGTTATAATTTCATCAAAGTAGGTCATCCTTCCTCTAAAACAGACTGCAGCCTCTTCCCGTGGCCCAGGGCATGTGCACTAATGCTATTTATTATTTCTCCTTCTACTTGTGGCTCTGGTAAACCGCAACATTTTACTTAATTAACAGTTAAGATAAAAATATTTATCATGCTAACTTAAACCTGTTGATAAACAATCACAAAATTAGCTAGTCCTTTCCTTGGATGCCAGATATAATGTCATTAGTGTTATATTAAAATCTTTGGTAGGCCTGCAAAGAGATTCTTTTCCATGTAGTTGGTCTCTGAGAATTGAGGATTATTTTCACAATATGATGAACTTGGACCAAAATGGGCTTTCAGTTGCTGTCAAAAATGATTTATGGACCTATAGGGCTTAAAGATCAGTCCTATATGTCCATTTGCTCTTTTTTGAGTCTATCTTCAAAGTTACCATAGTGACCCAATAGTGTGGTCTTGGTTTTGTACTATTTAATATTTTTTATAAAGCTTGAATCAAGGCATAAATGATATAAATATCACATTCTGAGAAGAGAAGGTTAATGCAATGTTCCCATCTAATATAGTTTAATTTTCTATTTTCTCTTGTAACTCATGTAACTTCTCCTTTAGGAATTTGGATGCTAGGCCATCTTGTTGTATATAGTTAGTATTCATATTACTTTATTGCCTATGGTAACTTTTATCAAGCTATAATTTCTTTTTTAAATCTCTTTTAATTAGATCCATTTTCACTCTTACTCTGAGATCCTAATCACTGTTGGTTTTTTTTTGTTTTTGTTTTTGATTTTAACTTTTAGCTGAAGTATAATAGATTCTGCTCCAGCTCCTTAACTTTACTCTGTGTGTGTCTCAGCACTTTAAATGTGTTTTGTTGTAGAAAGCATATTGTGGGATTCTGAGTTTTAATCCACTTTGCTACCTCTTCTGTTTTATAGAAGAGAACATTCCATTGACATTCACAATAATGATTACTAACTGGGTATTTTCCTCTCTCTTCTTTTCCCCATGTTTATCCTTTTCTTTATCTTCTTTCAGGCTTTCTCTGTTCATAAATGTTTTGCTTTTGACTACCACCTTCCCCAGTTTACCTAGTGATATGAATATTAAATGTACATGTGAACACAAAGTTAGTCAAGATGATAACACTGATTTAAAATTTTAAAGAAGACCTCCATAGGCTAGAGCAGTGATTCCCAAAGTGGGTGCCACTGCCCCCTGGTGGGTGCTGCAGTGATCCAGGAAAGCGGTGATGGCCACAGGTGCATTTATCTTTCCTATTAATTGCTATTAAAATAAAAAAAATTAATTTCCAGGGGGCTAAGTAATATTTTTTCTGGAAAGGTGGCATAGGCCAAAAAAGTTTGGGAACCACTAGGCTAGAGAAATTGACTCGTGATAATATGATAAATTTTTATAACAATAACATTTAGATGCTAGAGTTGGGTTCATAATTTCCTTTGTAAGATGGAAAAGAAATAGTTACTTAATAGTTCCATGTGCATAGCGAGTGGTCCAAGCAATGAGCTGATATTTGTATTTTGATTCTAGGTAAAAAGAATAGTCTAAATCTAGTTGAATGAATCCAAAATTACTACTAGGAACTTGGAAATCTATGTAGAAAGCACATATAGTACTTCATGGCTACAAGTCCACCCAGTTAGCTCAACTTCATATTAGATTGTTTCAGAGAAATATTTGTATTTACTTTAATATGTCTGTCTATCTATCTAATCCAATGATGGGCCAGATATGGCCCCCTGAAATGTTCTATCTGTCCCTAGGACATTATTCCTAATCTGATGAATACAATGAGTAGGGTACAATGCAATGAAACTTGGCAAAAGTTGCCTTAGAAACAGACTGACAGATGAGCATTTCCTTTCCTTTGGTCCCCTCTTTAAAACGTTTGCTCATCACTGATATAACCTATTTATCTATTATCTAAATTAGTATCTTGATTTGCACGTAATTGAATTTTTCATTGTATATACACACACATACACATTTAAGGTACTAAGAAAATATACCACTTTTCTTAGAAAAAAGACAAAAAAAGCAAAAAGAATTATTTGAGTGAAAACCTTTCAAAATCTCTCTCTGTCTCTCTCACCCCTCTCTTCCCACTTCCCTCCCCACCTCCATCTATATGCCTTTATTTCTACATCTTTCATTTTCATTTCTATCTCTATTCTTTAACTACATCTGTCTAAATTGAGTTATATCTGTAGCCCTCCATTTCTTTATTTAAAAATTAAAGGGTGCGACTAAGTACTATTCAAGATTTCTTCTATCCTTAAGATTCTATCTCACACTTCAGCCAAATGATACAACTTAAACAAAAGATGAAGCAAATCTGGTTTCAAACATGTTTACAATTTTTT
>NW_025384162.1:0-4075 GCF_016433145.1 Gracilinanus agilis
ATATATACATATATATATCATATATACCCCACCCCGTGTTATATACTATAAAAAATAACTAAATTATAGAAAGAAGAATAGCAATGAAGATAGTACCCGGAAATGTACAGAAGGCAAGATCCAAGAAATAAGGTAGCAATAAAAACCATAGTATTAGATACCAATATAAAAATATACAACATATAAGTAACAAGCAAAGTGGCCTATAAATGCTAACCCAAGTATGTATAGTTGACCTCATAGGACCCAAACAGTCCAGCACTCTCCCCAGGATTCCAGTCTTGTAGTCTGCTCCCCATGCTTCTGCCCTCTCCAAACTTAACACACCTTAACTTTTCCCATAACAGTACTGAACACATGGTGGAATGTGACTTGTATTGAAATATTTCCTTAAAAAGTGTCTGGCTTATTGGGGAAAAAAAGAAAATAAGTTAAAAATGTAGAGGGTGAAGTATCATGGTATATTAAGAAAATATACTTATGTGTGGAAATCTAGGAAAAGATGTTGCTAAAGTATGATAAAGGTAGATAAAGATGGATAATGGTAGAATCAGAAATGCCATCATCAAAGTATACTATAGACCACTTGGGCAGAAAAAAGAAATAGATGGAAAATAGGAAAAAGGAAATAGATTGGATAATAGATCTCTTTCTCTACCTCTCTCACCAAAGCTGGTAATAATTTCCTGACTTCTTTAATAATGACATTCTTCATACAGTAGAAAACCAACATGGGGAACATCAATTTTGAATTACATTATTACCAACAATGAGAAATTAGATTATTAGAAAAAAATATGGGTACCTTGGGAGTAGGCAGTGACCGCTCCATTCTAGAATTTGTGATAGAGGAGAGGAACACTGGACATAGTATGACATGCAGTCTAGATATGGGAAAAGCATAATTCAAAGCATTCATAAAAAGATTAGGTAGAATATATTCAACCCAAATTCTATAGGTCAAATGCAGGTTAGATTGGAAGCAGTAAAATATGAAATCCTGAAGACACCAAGAGAAATGGAATTAAAGTTAACTGTAATTCCAAAGAGAAAAAAAAAGGAAGAGTTGCTTAAAAATATAATTATGATTATACAGGAAACTTATGAACTCATTTAGATTTAAAATGACAGGCACAAAAAATAGAAACAAGGTCAAATAATACAGGATACAAAAGAATGTTATGAATCTATAAAAACAGCATCAGGTATACAAAAGTATAGAATGAAATGAGATTGATAATGAAAACTAAGGGCAATAAAAAGTTGTTTTTATTTTGTTTTGCTTTTTAAAAGCCATACTAGGGGAAAGAAGCAGAGTGGTATAGTCTATAGCATAACATACATGGAGTCAAGGATATCTAGGTCAAGATCTTTCTTTGATACTAGCTGTATAACTGTTAAAGTCATTCAAATACATTGAGCACCTTTTATCATAAAATGAGGATAATAATACTTGTAAAATGTATATATATTTATGTGTATCTCAGTGCCTTTTTAGATTAAATCAAAATAATGTACTTCAATATGCTTTTCAAACTTTAAAGAGTTACATAAAGATCAATTATTTTAATCATTATAAAAACAAGACCATTGCTAAGAGTGGATGAGACAATGATAACAGGAGTTGGAGAGATGGAGAGGATGTAGAGCTGCTCAATTCATTTTATTTCTGTTTTCACTATCAACTGAACTGGAAGACACAAAAATAGCCAATAGAGAGCTGAAACCCAGCAGAAGTTGGGAAATAATAAGGGAGCATCTAGTTTTCCAATATGAATTCAAGTCCACAGTGATAGAACTGGTGAATGTTATTACCAAACTCTCATCATTGATCTTAAAAAAATCTTGGACTACAATTAGCAAATCACTAGATAAGGTGAATGTTATTCTGATATTCAAGAGAAGAAGAGAGGGAGGGAGGGAGGAAGGCAGGGAGAGAGGAAAGGAGGAAAGGAGGGAAGGAAGGAAGAAAGGAAGGGAGAAAGGAAGGAAGGAAGGAAGGAAGGAAGGAAGGAAGGAAGGAAAGAAGGAAAGAAGGAAAGAAGGAAGGAAGGAAAAATGTATCAGGTACCTACTATGTGTCAGGCAATGTGCTGAGCACTTTATAGTCTTTTATTTGATTTTCACAACTCCAGTAGGTAGGTGCTATTATTATCCCCATTTTGCAGTTAAAGAAACTGAGACACAGTAATTAAGTGACTTTCTAAGGGTCACACAGCTAATAAATATCTAAGGCTGGATTTAAACTCTTGACTTCCTAACCCCAGGTCTAGCATTCAATCCACTGCTCTATCTAGTAGCCTCTAGGCAGAAGGAAAATTATTTGCAAACTATAGGCCAGTTAGTTTGCCTCTGATGCCTGGCAAAATTATAGAATATTATTAAAGGAATGGTTTATGATCATCTAGAAGGAAGCAGTTATCAGGAAGAGCCAAAGAAGTTTTATAAAGAATGGATTACTCTAGAATAACCACTCTTCCTCTTTTGACAGAATTATAAGACTGACAATAGGCCAAGTCAACATTTATAGGGAAGTTTCTGAAATAGTTTCTCATGCTATTCATCTAGACATGATGGAGAGCATGAACAACATATAGATGATGGGAAAATTATCTAGATAGATTTTAAATTGTTTGGCTGCACTAAGTAAAGTTGTTAACATCAACCTTTGGACCTTTGTTTTCCAACATTTTTCTTAATGATTTGGTGAAGGCTATAAAAGGCATGCTTATCAAATCTGCAGATGTAAAAAAAGCTAGAAAGGATGATACTCCATGGGATGACAGAGTCAGGATTCAAAAAGAACTTCACAGGCTTAAATGCTGGGTGAAATCTAGAAAGATAAAACTAAATAAGAATAAATATAAAATGTAGCATGTTGACTCAAAAATTCATTTTATAAGTTCAAAATGTGGAAGATTAACTAGAAAGCAATATAACTAAAAATGATCTGGGTCTTTTACAAAGGCCATATCTTTGATATGTGATTTAATAGCCAAAAAGAAAATATAATCTTATACTGTGTTGGAGGGCATTTGATATTTTTATTTTTCACACTATGATGTTTTTCACATTTGGATATTTGAATTTTCATATTTTTTATTACATACTTTGTTTTGTGTGGCCATAACTTTATAATTAGTGAAAACTTGGACTGAAGTGAATTAAGGAAATGACATTACTTGCAAGTGGTTTTGAGACCACTGAGTGTTAAGAGCAGAGGACTGGTTTTATGCTCAGGTGGTATAACCCACACTCTATATGAACTCTAAAATTCTTTACTTTCTCAACCTTATAAGTCAAATCTTATGTATGTGAATGCCTTATCAGTACATTTAGGGCTTAACAGTGTCTGTAATATAGTAGGTGCTTAATAAATGTTTATGATTGATTGATTAAAAAGTAGGAAACATACAAATAAAAATTTAAATTATGAACCTAGAAGTTAATCTGAAATATATTTAAATTTTATTTGGAATTTATCTGAATCAAAGTAATAATATATAAATTAGTTGCATTTACTCATTTCATTCTACATATATCTATAAAACAAAAAAGTTTAAACTAAATAGAATATCTGAGTTTTGTTTAAAAGTAAAGGTCAAAAAAGTTTATCAACTTGCCTTACTAAACAAAATAGACACCATGAAGAAATCCAAGAGAAAACTCTCTGAGAGATTCTTGCAGTCAAACTGGAAAAAGATGACAGTGAAGCTTAAGGTAACAAAGTGATGCACAGGATTACAGAAGGAGGTACGTAACAGCTTCATGCCAGCTATTGTTATCAGAAAAATATCACAGCTGTTGAAGAAAGAAAGAAAGAAATGATCACTGATATTATCACGCAAAGACTAATTCAGTAAGCATAGACATTTCACTTTGGGGCATAGATTTCTCATTTTGCTCTTTTTTTAAAGAACACCAATATGGGGGCAGCTGGGTAGCTCAGTGGATTGAGAGTCAGGCCTGGAGATGGGAGGTCCTAGGTTCAAATTCGGCCTCAGACACTTCCCAGCTGTGTGACCCTGGGCAAGTCACTTGACCCCCCATTGCCCACCCTTACCACTCTTCCACC
>NW_025384163.1:2500-10291 GCF_016433145.1 Gracilinanus agilis
CAAGTCCTTGGTATATTGCCTTTATCAGTCTCATGCTTCATTTCTTCCAAGTCTTGTTTTGCTCTCCATTTTCAGGGTTTGCTTTGACTGATTTACTGGCATTGTATGATTATTTGATTCTGGCTCTTATTCTAACTATCTAGGTGATCTGTTGTTGAATTGCTACAGTTGTACCCAACTCTTTGTGACCCCATTTGGGATTTTCATGGCAAAGATACTGGAGTGGTTTGCCATTTCTTTTTCCAACTCATTTTACAGATGAGGAAACTGTGGTAAACAGGGGTAAGTGACTTGTCTAAGGTCAGCTAGTGAGTGTTTGAGGCCACATTAGCAATAAGATCTTCTTGCCTCCAGGCCAAGTGCTTTATCTACTGCACCACCTCTTCAACTGTTCATGGTGAAAGACTGTAGGTATAGATTTCTATGTTGAGGTGGTGCATTCATACAATTTTTTGCCTGATTGAAGTTACTTAGTCTCTCAGTGCCTCAGTTTCCTTGCCTGTTAAATGTGGGGGGTTTAAACAATCTATAAGCTTCCCAAAATGTTTTTCATTTTGGTTGTCCACTTATATTTATTATTATGTGAAGATTAGAAATAAATCTACATAAAACATCTGTTCCCTGCTTAATAATTAGCTATTGAGTCAGATGACACGGTCTATTTAATACCACTATGACCTAGGGCTAGTCACAGAATCATAGGTAGAAGGAACCTCAGTGTTCATGTAATCCAAATTATGTGGGAAAGGAATTAACGCTATAATATATCTGACAAGTAGTTATCCAGACTTTATGGACAGTCTTATAAGGAAGATTAAGCTGGTAACCCTTTAGGTAGTCCATTCCATTTTTTGACAGTTAAAATTAAATAAATATAATAATATTTATGGAAGCTCTTTTTGTGGTGGTAAAGAACTAGAAACTGAAAAGATGTCCATTAACTGGGGAATGGCTGACCAAGGTGTGGTATATAATTTTAATGGAATGCTATTGTACCATAAGAAATAACAAATAAGATGAACACACACAAAAAGAACGTGGAAAGATTTCTAAATGATGCAAAGTGAAGTGAGCAGAACCAGGAGAATGTTGTACACAGTAACAGCAACAGCGTAAGATGATCAGCTATGAATGATTTCCTATTATCAGCAATGCAAGGATCCAAGTTAACTCCAAGAGACTCATGACAAAAAAAAGGTAAACACCACCATGAAAGGAACTGATGGAGTTTAAATGTAGATTGAAGATTGAAAAGATTCTTCACTTTATTTCCTTCACGAATTTCTCTCTAGTATAAGCAATATGTGTTTCACAACAAGATGAACATGGAAATATGAACTACATAATAGCATGTGTACATTCTATATATCATATTACCTGGTGTCTTGGGGAGAGGGAGAAGTGGGAGGAAGAGAACAAGAATCACAAAATGTCAGAAAATTACTATTAAAATTGTATCTATATGACAGTTAAAAATGTTATAAAGTTAACTATATGTTTGTTTTCCTGACAACAAGTCTAAAATGATCCCTTTGTGATCACTACTCAATCCTTCTATCTAACCTCTAAGGTAAAAAAAGAATAAACCTGATTTCCTCCTCCAAAAGAGCCCACATGTCATAGAATCATATATTTAAGAGTTGGAAGGTACATCAGAAATAATTTAGTCCAAACATCTCATTTTACAGATGGGGGAATTGAGGCCCAGAAATGTTCAGTAATTTTTCTAAGGTCACAAAGGTAAGTGTAAAGAGATGTGGCTTGAACCTGAATTCTCTAACTCCCAGACCAGTGATCTTCTCCCCACACTATATTACACCCCCCCACACACCTCAGTCCTCTCTTCTCCAGACTAAATATCCAATTCCTTCAACAAATCCTAATATGACATGAACTTAAGATCCATTGACATTTTAGTTGCTGTCCTTTGGATATTCTCCAGCTTCCAGGAACGGTAGGTTGGGGAATGTTTACCCCAAGCATGTAAAGACTTCTCCTAGTAGAAATGGGTAGATCAGAACAATTAGTTCCTTTTAATTTAGGAAATAATTGAAAACCTTTTTTTTCTATAAGTTTGAAAGCTTTTAATTAAGAAAGAGAAATTTTATAAATTTGACGAGGTGTTGTATTACTAAGCAACTCCAAGGGTTCTATTTGGATATTAGTGTGGCAATTTCAACAACTCAATCCTTTCATCCATAGCTCTACCTTTGATTTCTTCTTTCATTATTCGCTAAACTCATTGAATTTTATCGGGTTCCTTTTTTTTTAAATAAATAAAATGTACATTCACATTGGGTCTTTGTGACTAATTATATTTTGCTATATTAAATGCATATTGATACTATATAGTACTTGTTGAAGTTAAAAGAAATTGCATAGATATTTAAAGTTTATGAAACAATTTATAAATATTCATTTTATTCACATAATAACCTTGAAAGATCAGTGTTATTATCCCCATTTTATGGATAAGGATACTGAGGCAGATAGATTAAATTATTTTCCCAAGGGTTATACCACTAATCTGAGGCTAACCCAAAACTCAAGCCTTCCCAAATCCATGTTCTTTACTGTTCCATCTAGTTGCCTCTACTTTAATTAGCCTATACCTATTACACTTATTACACAAAAGTCAAGAAGCAGTATGAAGTAGTGGTTGGAGGGCTGGCCCTAAAAACAGACAGACCTTGGTTCAAATTCTCTTTCTGATATACACCAGCTTTGTGACCATGAGCAAGTCACTTACTTTTTTGGATTCTCACACTCAGACAAGGACCATCAGACAAAGTCCTCTGGGAAATTTTGAGCAAGAAGACAACATTAACAACTGAAAAGGTGAGAAAGGAAGGCTTTATCTTGTGATGTGGGTTGTAGGAGGGATGAAGGATGGATGGGAGGAAGGGAAAAGGAAGGTAGGGAAGCCAGAGGAAGGGAAAGGAAGGTAGCCAAGGTAGCGGGTCCCCAGCCCAGAGGGGGACATTGACCCGAGCCCTTCGGAGCTCAATAAATCAGGTTACACTTAGGGATAGAATAGCTGGGTTTATTTAGTTAGAAAAGGGAAAAGTTAGGTAGGGGAAAAAAGGGATCTCCTCTGGTAGGCGCTTCTCCAAAAAGGGAGTTTCCACCAGTTGGAGAAAAAGGTGTCAAAACCCCTTGCTCTCCCTTTCTCTTATACCTTCCTCAGACACCTCCCACAAAGGAAGTGGGATGTGTCTGAAGAAGTTAGGGTAGAGGATCCTGGCAGAGGTAGTCTCCCAGGGTTAGTACATTTAAAAATGCACAATCTAGAGACTTCTGGTTAAGATGGCAGCAGTGTAAGGAGCAGCTGCTCGATCTCTCCAGACTGAAGCCTACAGGACTCCTCAAGGGGAAATAAAAACGAGTCCAGAGGAACAAAGGAACCCCACAACAGGGCGCAGCATTGAAGGTACACAGAATCGGGCATTTCCACACTATAAAGGGGTGAAACAGCTCTCACTAAAATGCGAGAGGAAGAAGCCCCTCCCCCACCCCCCACAACACACACCTCGCACAACGCCAACGCACAAGTGTGAAAACAGGACTGGGGCAACCAGATGATCACTGGCAGCCCCAGGGCTTGTACCTGTGTGTTGCGAGAGGAGGGACCCCAGGTGGCTGGGGGCACCCACGGACTTTCCGAGAGTCCACGTGGGTGAAGGCACCTCCTCTGGGCCCGGACAAAGGCCTCTAAAACATGGCCTTTCCCAAGCACTGAAGGCATCTCCTCAGGTGCGAATAAAGATCTCCAGCCCACGGACTTTCACTACCTTCTGCAGGGGTGAAAGTAGGGCCCTAAGAGCATCTGCACAGGCAAAGGCAGTGCCCTAGGCTTGAATAACTATCTCCAGCCCAGGCTTGGACCTCCTGTGAGGACCCTGTGCGGACCTGAGCGTGGCTGTGGAAGCAGCCCCAAAGACTGCTGAAGGAACCTCGGGCAGAGGGGCAGACCGGGAACTACCAGGAGGCCTGACCCCGAGGACAAGGAGACCGGAGCCCCCCCAGCTTGCAAGGCACAGGCAGACCCTGAGTGCAAAGACAAAGCTGAAAAGGGGCGGGGCTAACAATGGCCAGCAATAAGGAAATCCAGAAGAAAAAGACTATAAAGAGAAACTCTGGAACACTGGACAACTTCTACACAGAGAAAATCCAGACAACAGAGGAGGAAAAACAAAAATCCAAACCTCCCCAAAAAAATGAAAGCTGGTCACAAGCTATGGAAGAGTTTAAAAATGAAATGCTGAGGAAGATGGAAGAAATCTGGCAAGAAAATAACAGTTTAAAAGGCAGAATTTCGCAATTGGAAAGTGAGACAAGACAACTGAAGACCAAAAATGACCAGATTGAAAAGGAAAACCAAAAAATTATAGCCGAAAACCAAAACATTAAAGACGAAAACCAGTCCTTAAAGGCTAGAATCGAACATTTAGAAACCAATGATCTCTCAAGACAACAAGAACAAATAAAACAAAGTCAAAAGACTGATAAAATAGAAGGAAACATGAAATATCTCAATGAGAGAGTGACAGACCAAGAAAACCGTTCTAGAAGAGACAACTTGAGAATCATTGGTATTCCAGAAAAGGCAGAAATTAATAGAAACTTGGTCTCCATACTTAAAGAAATTATTCAGCAAAATTGCCCTGAAGTTCTACAACAAGAGGGCAATATAGACATTGAAAGGATCCATAGAACACCCTCTACACTGGACCCAGAAAAGTCAACACCCAGAAATATAATAGCGAAATTGAAGAGCTTTCAAGTTAAAGAAAAAATCTTACAAGAAGCCAGAAAGAGACAATTCAAATATCAAGGAGCACCAATAAGGATCACACAGGATCTGGCAGCCTCAACACTAAAAGACCGCAAGGCTTGGAATACAATATTCAGAAAGGCAAGAGAGCTGGGCCTTCAGCCACAAATCAACTACCCAGCGAAACTAACCATATACATTCAGGGAAAAGTATGGGCATTCAACAAAATTGAAGAATTCCAAGTTTTTGCACAAAAGAGACCGGGACTAAATGGAAAGTTTGACACTCAACCACAAATATCAAGAGAAAGATGAAAAGGTAAATAAGAAATAGAGGGAAAAGAAAGAAAACTCATAGTCTTTTAAGCTTGACTCTTTAAGGGCATAAATAAGATCTAATTATCTGTATTACTAGGTGGAGAAATGCTATGTATAATTCTCTGTAGTGAACTCTATACACTATTATAATATTCACTATTATAGCAACCAGAAGAATAATTCATAGGGAGAGGACAGGATACTAAATGGTCTAAGAAGACATGGGGGGTGGGAAAGAGGGGGGGAATAGTAGGAGACACCAAGAAAAATCCAAGTAAATAAGAAAAATAAGATATTCTATTACACACAAAGAGGGCATGGGAAGGGGAGGGGATGAATAATATCATAAGAAGGAGAGGAAGAGAGCATAATAAATAAGAAAGAGGTAAGAGAGATGAGTGAAGTCCTAGAAAAATTAGATTTAATTGATATGTGGAGAAAAATAAATAGGGACAAAAAGGAATACACCTTCTTTTCAGCTGCACATGGTACATTTACAAAGATTGACCATGTAATAGGGCATAGAATCATGGCAAACAAATGCAAAAGAGCAGATATAATAAATGTAACCTTCTCAGATCATAATGCGATAAAAATAATAATCAGTAAGGGCACCTGGACAGGCAAGTCAAAAACCAATTGGAAATTAAACAATATGATTCTCAAAAACCAAATTGTCAAAGAAGAAATCATAGAAACAATCAACAATTTCATTGAAGAGAATGACAATGATGAGACATCCTACCAAACTCTGTGGGATGCAGCCAAGGCAGTACTCAGGGGGAAATGTATATCCTTGAGTGCATATATTAACAAATTAAGGAGGGCAGAGATTAATGAATTGGGCATGCAACTCAAAAAATTAGAAAGCGAACAAATAAAAAACCCCCAGATGAAAACTAAATTAGAAATACTAAAAATTAAGGGAGAAATTAATAAAATCAAAAGTAAAAGAACTATTGAATTAATAAATAAGACTAGAAGCTGGTATTTTGAAAAAACAGATGAAATAGACAAAGTACTAGTCAATCTAATAAGAAAAAGGAAAGAAGAAAACCAAATTGACAGTATTAGAGATGAAAAGGGAGACCTCACCTCTAATGAAGGGGAAATTAAGGCAATCATTAAGAACTATTTCACCCAATTATATGGCAACAAATATAACAATTTAGGAGATATGGATGAATATTTACAAAAATATGAATTGCCTAGATTAACAGCAGAAGAAATAGAATACCTAAATAATCCCATATCAGAAATAGAAATTGAACAAGCCATTAACGAACTCCCTAAGAAAAAATCACCAGGACCTGATGGATTCACAAGTGAATTCTATCAGACATTCAAAGAGCAACTAATCCCAATACTATACAAATTATTTGATATGATAAGCAAAGAAGGAGTCCTACCAAATTCCTTTTATGACACAAATATGGTACTGGTTCCAAAGCCAGGTAGACCAAAAACAGAGAAAGAAAACTATAGACCAATCTCCCTAATGAACATAAATGCAAAAATCTTAAATAGAATATTAGCAAAGAGACTCTAGCAAGTAATTAAGAAGGTCATCCACATGATCAGATGGGATTTATACCAGGAATGCAAGGATGGTTCAACATTAGGAAAACCATCCACATAATTGACCATATCAACAGTCTAAGAAACAAAAATCACATGATTATCTCAATAGATGCTGAAAAAGCCTTTGACAAAATACAGCATCAATTCCTATTGAAAACATTGAAAAGTATAGGAATAGAAGGACCCTTCCTAAAAATAATAAACAATATATACCTAAAACCATCAACAAGCATTATATGCAATGGGGATAAATTAGAAGCCTTCCCAATAAGATCAGGAGTGAAACAAGGATGCCCATTATCACCTCTATTATTTAACATAGTACTAGAAACACTAGCAATAGCAATTAGAAAAGAAAAAGAAATTGAAGGTATCAAAATAGGCAATGAGGAGACTAAGCTATCACTCTTTGCAGATGATATGATGGTATACTTAAAAAATCCTAGAGAATCAACTAAGAGGCTGGTAGAAATAATCAACAACTTTAGCAAAGTGGCAGGATACAAAATAAATGCACATAAATCATCAGCATTTCTATATATTTCCAACACATTAGAACAGCAAGAGGTAGAAAGAGAAACACCATTTAAAATCACCCTAGACAATATAAAATACTTGGGAATCAATCTAACAAAACAAACACAGCTATTATACGAAAACAACTACAAAACACTTTCCAAACAAATAAAACTGGACCTCAACAATTGGAAAGCCATTAACTGTTCATGGGTAGGACGAGCTAACATAATAAAAATGAACATCCTACCCAAATTAATTTACCTATTTAGTGCCATGCCTATCAAATTACCAAAAAACTTCTTTACTGAATTAGGAAAAACTATAACAAATTTAATTTGGAATAACAAAAGATCAAGAATATCAAAGGAAATAATGAAAAAAAATGTGAAGGAAGGGGACCTAGCAGTACCAGATATCAAACTATACTATAAAGCAGCAGTCATTAAATCAATATGGTACTGGCTAAGAGATAGAAGGGAGGATCAGTGGAATAGACTCGGGGTTAATGATGTCAGCAAGACAGTGTATGATAAACCCAAAGAGCCCAACTTTTGGGACATGAATCCACTATTTGACAAAAACTGCTGGGAAATTTGGAA
>NW_025384164.1:0-1438 GCF_016433145.1 Gracilinanus agilis
TGCAAATACACTCTTGTTCTCCCTCAGAGTTTTGCCCTTCTAGTCAGTCTTTTGTTTACCCTTTAAATAAAATCCATTCTGCTCTTTTTTTTTTTGAGGAATAATGCTGTTTGAAAGCATGCTTGAAACTCTGAAACAACAGTTTGAGTTGGTAGAGCTAAAAAGTTCATTTTGGATTTGCTTAATTCTTTTCCTGGGAGTTTTTATTTTCATTGGAGATTTCCCACTTTATTTACTTCTCAAGAATATGCAACAGGTTAGGGGGCTGCTTAAACTTCAAACTGAATTGAAATATTTTGACAAAATTTTGAAAATCTTGAATACTTTCAATATGCAGAATGGAGATTCTGTTCAGGGCAGAATTCTCCCTCACTATGAGGAAATTCAGAGCTCTGACAAACAAAATGCAAATGGGTGATAAATTTTGGTGGGAGGGGAAAGAACCTTAAAAGATCTGGAAGTTTATTGCTTGCTAAACATTTTCAGTTTCTCCCCTCCTTAATAGTGAACAAGTCTATTTAGGATTGGATGAGACATATAGTAGTCTCATACCAGAGGAGCTGGGAAGGTGTTCCTGGGGTGTGGTACCCTTAGAAGTCTCCCAAGAGGGAGCATTCCACAGGTAACAAGTGGCTTCTGGATGATTTAATAGTTTTAACTTTTCAGCTTATTCTAGTCTTCCACTATAACAATGTAAATTTCTTGGTGATGTTTTAGACCCCAAAAGAATTTCATCAACAGTTAAAAATATCTTTGTTGGGGGTAGCTGGGTAGCTCAGTGGATTGAGAGTCAGGCCTAGAGACAGGAGGTCCTAGGTTCAAATCTGGCCTCAGACACTTCCCAGCTGTGTGACCCTGGGCAAGTCACTTAACCCCCATTGCCCACCCTTACCACTCTTCCACCAAGGAGTCAATACACAGAAGTTAAGGGTTTAAAATAAATAAACACATATTAAAAAAATGTTTGTCAAGGTTGAAAGATTTCCTATATCTGTAGATTTGTGACAAGTATACATCAGTTCATAGGTTTTTTTAAATATCACACAGCAAGTGGCTATATATAAACTAATGTAAATCCTATATAATAAGAGGCTTGTTTGATATTGAGAACTTTGGGGACTTTGGTGCTTCCTTTGAATGTGTATCATCTACTATATTACTGTTTTTATAAATCTGTTATTTTCTAAAAATCATTTACACTCACACAGTGGTTCATGGCCAAATTTAAAAAGGAAATGGATCTCATTTTTGGTGAGGAAACTTTGTATTGTAAGGGGTAAAGGGAGTTTTTTGATTTGAAATATTAATATTTAAAGGTGAATATTAAAAGGCTTGGTTGCCAGGGAATCGAATAATTATCAATCCCCAATTAAAGAATAGCCTCAAGTCAAAATGACTTTTATGGAAGTTTATTTACAAATGTGGAGAGGAAGAGGAA
>NW_025384165.1:0-6304 GCF_016433145.1 Gracilinanus agilis
TATATATACATATATATATATATATATCCTAATTCTACCTCTATATCCTTTCCACCCCACAGAGTTCTCTAATATTGAATTCTGGGAAGGTCTAAAATGCCCAGGAGAGGAGGGTGATGGAACAAGAATATTTTGGAGCATGTGAATGACATAGACATGCTGTACTTTAAGGAATTTCAATTTAGATCTACCTCCTCAGACATGGGCAATGTGCTGATTTGTTTTGATACTATTCACATTTGGTAGTCTGGTAGGAAGAGAATAAGCATTTATATAAACCCTATAATGTGCCAGGCACTGTTAAATGCTATTACAAATGTGATCTCATTTGATCTTCAAAACAACCCTAAAGGTAGGTGCTATTATTATCCCTATTTTACAGCTAAGGTCCCAAACTAAGGAAACAAAGCCAAACAAAGGTTAAGTGGTTTGCCTGGGAGGACACAACTAGTAAGTGTCTGTTGCAAAATTTGAGCTGAGGTTGTCCTGATTCCAGTCCTATCTCTATGTATGCTATACCAAGAGCTGCAAAAGAAACACACACACACACACACACACACACACACACACAACCCATAGTCATTGTTAAATAAAAGAAATAAGCACATGGTAATTCCTGAACTATTTTATTTTATAGACTAAAAGTTTTAGATATATTTAATGGTGAAATTCTATTCCTTACTTCATACATATACTAATATGTATGAACATATTAAAAATAGGACTCTATTTTCTGGCATTTACTTTCTTTAACAATCCTGATTAATTTATTCAGATGTTCTAGTGTTTTAAGGAAAATGCATAATAGAAAAGGCAATATTTAGCAAATATTGGTCAATTTGAAATTGTGTAAAAATTAGATAATTGGCACACTAAGAGAATTCGAAGACATTTTCTTTAGGACCTAATGTTCTGATTCAGTTCTTTGCATTGCAGATTTTTGTTACATATGCTAGAGCTCCTTGCTCAAGACAACCTGCTAATCTTGAAAATATACCTAAAGAATATACTTCTTTAACAATAGAACTTCATGCTGACTTTTACAAATTTACAGAAACAGGTGTATGTTTGTTATAACACAACCCTGCTATTCCTGATAGGGCAGATTGTCTTATTGAATAATCATATAAAATATTTTCCTAAATCTTTTTTGATGAAATAACTTCTAGAACAATATCTGATAGTAAGTAGAACTTCTAGAACAATATCTGATAGTAAGTAGGACCCCTGAGGAAAAACAAAAATAGGTGAAGCTATTTAGTTCACTATGTATGAGTTTGTGGAAGGTGAATCTTGTCTCAAATCTTATGTGTTACTTCTCTGTCAATGAACTAGGAAGCACTGATGAGGGTAGAAGCTCCGTATAATAAAAGACTATATCTATATATGCACATATATATGCATGTAAATATATATTTAGAGAGCAGAACCATCCATCACAATTAGCTTATGAATTTTCTTCAGGAAAAAAAAAAGCAGGACCAAGAATTGAAGACAAGTTGGGATCTCAGTACCAGGACCTTCAGAAATTCTAAGAATAGAAAGGGGCTAAAGTCTAGGTCAAATATGATATTAGAAGGAACATTTTACTTGAAATCAGAAGACTCTAGTTTAAGACTTTGTTCTATTAATTATTAATTATGTGACTTTAATGTATCAAATTTGACCTCTCAGGGCCTCAACTACCTCATCTTTCCCTCATCATTAAGAGATTAGGTTGTATAAATACTAATAACTAATCCAACTCCAAACCAAGGATTCTAGAGAGAGATATAATTGTAGAAATTTAAATGAAGCCAAAACCATTGAGAGAATTAAATCTCCAAGGAATAATTGTCACATAGAAGAAACTATTAGTTTTGAAAGACTGAATTTCAAAGTAGTAAGAGTCTCTTAACTTCTGGATTCAGACAACCTATTCTCTGCTTTGACACCTTGGGGAAATCACCTCTACTCATTTTCTTCAAGTACACAATGGAAATGATTCATCCTTTCAGGCACTGTCTCATAGCCATTATGAGTGATCAAAAGAGATATGAATGAGTGAGGTCCTGCTTCTTTTGTCCACCAAGCTACTTACACTGGACTGGGGTGAAACCTTACATATGAGGTGACAACCATAGGAGGGTGAAGAAATCTTCAAATGGTTTCCTGAATCTGTTGACTTAGAGTCAACATAAACCCAAATTCAAGTCCTGCCTCAGAAATTTACATGGAAAAATCACTGAGTTCTCATTTCATAAGAAATAGGTCAAGGGCTGGAGAGGCAAGGTTGGTTTTTGATAATCTGTGCTCTTTCAGTTAAACAAAACTGAAAGAGAGGAATGAAGTGGAAGCCAGATGGGGCTAAAAGATAGGAGACAAAGGGACACAATAGGTTCATGGTACCATATTTCCCTCTCAGGCAGTGTTAATCATCTATAGATCAACAATGTAGAACATGACCCAAGTGAATCAGAGAAAAGATTTTTCCATTACATGAAGCATTTAAGTACTAGCCATTACCATGGCAACAACTTGCTTTGCTTTATTGGTTTTTAATACTTTGTAAACGTATGTTGCAAGGAAAGATATAATAAAATTGTATTCCCAGACACTCAAGAGGCACTAAGCCTTGGTCTGAATATTCTAAAAGGTGAGCCTAGCTTCAGCAGAGGTATGGGTGATGGAATTAGACTCTCCCTCTAGGGACTAAAGCAAAAGGCTTAATCAAAATGTTCGAGATAAAAACAGACCTCTAACCTTTTTCAGCCAGTTTGAAAAGACTCTCAAGTCTATGTGTATTATAGCCAACTTAAGTGCCAGAAGGAAAGTCATAGTCACAAAAGAATGACAGTTTTAAAAACTGGACCTGTCCTGTTTGGAATACCTTTTTTACTGTGGAAGCTGCAGTTCTGAAGCTGAGAGAGCTCATTGATGAGCATTTCTATCCAACACTCAGTTCATCTGGGATTGGCTAACTAGAGAAAGAAATGTATGCTATTTTTTTTACCAGATCAAAGAAGAGAAGCAGGAAGAAGGCTGGAGAAGGAGAATTGCCTGGATGATTACTGGTGATATTAGTAGTTATGTTAGCTATAAATGGGAGGGAACTGAGCAGAACTACCTAGGGTCTAACAGAAAGGGTTCCAAAAAGGAAAATACAAAATTTTTAGTGAAAAAAAAATAGTTATCAAATACTAGACTAACTCTAAGAAAAAAATTCTAGATTGTTATATGTCATTCTAAATCAAAGCATAGCATTAGAACTTTGAATTCAACCAAAAAAGAAAGGCATGGGATGAGTTTAGATGTTTGAGGAGTCAGAGAAGATGGTTTGACAGTGATCAGAAAAATCTCTGTTGTAAGATCTGAATTCAACTTTGGCCTCAGAATCTTCCTGATGGTGATCAGTTTCCTTAGGCATGATGCAGAGATAACAAAGGCATCTGTTTCCCAGGGTTGTTGTGAGAATAAATAAGATGATGTTGGACATTTTTGTATGCTTGAAGTGCTCTTTGGATATTATTAGTATTATTATTGTTATTATCATTAAATTAGTTGAAGAGAATTAAAGAAGACATCTAATCTCGCTTATGAGTTTCATAGTTAAGGAAACTGAGGGCTGAGGAAATAACTTTCCCAAAGTCACATAGATTTTAAAAGAGAGAATCAGTCTTTGAAATCTGATCTTCTGACCCCAAATCTAATAAATCTTTTTACTATACTACGTTGCCTCCTACTTAGCTAAACTAGCCATACATGTTTCAACCAGAAATAATGATCTACACTGCACAAGAATGAGTCATTGAAAGTTCTTGAGTAGAAGGATAAGATATTATTAGAACTCTGCTTACAGTGATAGTTAATGACTTTCCTTTCCTCAACTAATTTGATAGTGATGGAAGTGGAAATGGAGGGATAGATATAAGAAACATGGAAGGAGAAATTATTCCTGTCTTTATGGTCATCAATTTTTTCTTATTCATGGATGTCTTCCTCTTGCCATTCCTTAAATGATATATATTACAAAATTCAGTCTTTAGTTCTTTGATCTGCTCCTATACTTGTTACTTTCAAGCAATTGTATATTTTTATGATTTCTTTCACCTTTCTGCCAGTATGCAAATTATATCTTTAAACTACTTTCCTAGTTTAAAGTTTCCGCTGTTGGATGGGTAATTCCTCTTAAGTGATTCATTCTCTCTGATTAGGTTTTTGCCTGCTTAGCCATCGAGAAATATAATTACAACTAAGATCAGTTTACCTTTCAATTCTTAGGACTGGGGAAGGAGGACTTAATTCAGACTCTCTACTCAGCTCTAGTCAGAAGAGTAAGAAAACTTTAAAGATTATTTTGGCCATATTCAGAAGCCTGAAGTTAGGAAGATCATTTAACATCATTTCCAGATAAGTGTAACTGGGCACTGGAAAAGTAACCTGATCGCTTCCTTTCCAGAAAGAATTTTGTACCTCATATCTTTATATATAGGGAAAGCTAGGTGGCCCAGTAGATAAGAGTGCTGGATCTGGATTCAGGAAGACTCCTCTTTCTGAGTTCAAATGTGGCCTCAGGTACTATTTGAATAACTCTGGGCAAGTCACTTCATCCAATTTGCCTGTCTCCTCATCTGCAAAATGAGCTGGAGAAGGAAACAGAGAACCACTTCAGTATCTTTAACAAAAAAAATCCTAAATGAGTTCAAGAAGAGTCAGACACAACTGAAAAGACTGAACAGCAAGGAAAATATTCTTTATGGATATTGTTAAAGATTCTATTTCATTCTGTAGAAATTATTTTATATTCATGTTTACCCTATAATAGAGTTTTCTCAGGATTCTGTTTGCTTGATTTTGGAGCTTCTTGGTTATTAAACTCAATCTGGCAAGAGATTTGTAGCCATTTTGTAACTAGAAGCTTTAGAGTGTTGCCTGGGGATACCAAAAGAAGTTACTTTCCCAAGATCATGTAATAAATGTGACAAGTTGTACAGAGATGGCTTGAAATTAGATAATTCTGACTTGACAGTCAAGTAAACTGCTCTTCATTTCCTTCCCCTCTCCTTCCTTTCCTTATTTTCTCCTCTCCCCTCCTCTTCTGTCCTGCCCTGTCCTGTCCTCTGTTTCCCTTCTCTCCCCTTTCCTCCTTCCTCCCTATTTTTAGTGATGTTTAATAAAGTATTGGACATTGCTGAAAAAGATTATGATTCAGTGGGACAGAATGAAATGTGTCACATTAGGAATCTTTTTCCCCCTGCTTATTAGCTATGTAACCCTGGGAAAGTTACTTACTCTCTATGTGCCTCAATTTCCTCATCTGTAAATTTAGGGGGACTAAATGAACTCTAAGATTATTTCCAGCTCTAAAGCTATGAATAAAATTCCTTAACAGATTTAACCTACTGATTCTCACATACAGTTTTTTATGGATAGAATTTTGCATCCAATTTGTT
Organism: Gracilinanus agilis; assembly: GCF_016433145.1. NCBI lineage: Eukaryota > Metazoa > Chordata > Mammalia > Didelphimorphia > Didelphidae > Gracilinanus > Gracilinanus agilis. The sequence goes on from NW_025384165.1 coordinate 5,433, forward strand.
AAATATAGCTTCCTCTTCCAGTCCTTGTAATAGATTCTGGATGGAAAAAATATAGATGACATTATCTCCCTGAAAGTCCTTGTGCACTAATGCTTATAACAGATAACTGATGGAGAGCATCAGACAGTCATTTGAACACACCTCAAACTCTAATATAAAAATGATTTTTGAATATGAAAGTAGCTGCTCCTAATTTCTATGTGTAACTCAAAACAGTTATTCATTTCGTAACCTGTAATCATTTTCTGATTGTACTAAATCAGTGGGTCATGAGGTAGAAGTGAAAAGGAGGAAAGATATAGAGAAAAATTATACATCAGGGAAGAAATTGTTTTTTATTTCAAAGTACCTCTTATAAAACCTTGAGTTCACACTCCGTTCATTCAATAAATATGTATTGATTAAGAACCCACTGTGATCAAGGTACTGATCTAGGTGTTCTGATGGATACAAAGAATGAGAAATATTTCCATGTTGATCATGTTGTAAAAGAAGGCACATATTGCCTATGGAAGAGAAATTAATGGAGAAAATGTGAAGAATTGCACTTTTCAATTTTTATTTGGGCTCCATCTGTTCCCTCTATGCTATAACAATAGATATGCATCCGTTTTTGTTTTTTTTTTTGTCATGCATCCCTTGCAGTTTTCCTGCCTTGTTGATAATAGTTAAATCATTTGCAGTTGATCATCATAATTGTTGTTATTGTGTACAGTGTTCTCCTGGTTCTGCTCACTGCACTTCACATCACATCACAACCTATCCAGGTTTTTTGTATCATCTCATTCATCATTTGTTATGGCACAATAATATTATTACATCACATGCATATACCAGAACTTGTTCAGTCAGCCGCCAGTTGATGAAATTCC
>NW_025384166.1:0-2451 GCF_016433145.1 Gracilinanus agilis
CTTCCTTCCTTCCTTCCTTCCTCTTCCTTCCCTCATGTCATACCTATACTGCCCCACAAAATGTGCCACATCTTTGTTGTTCCCTTCACTGGCTATACAAACTTTCTCCCTACCTCACTGTCTCCAGGGCTCCTGTGTTCTCCAATGAGCATTACTTTTGAATGGCCTCCTTCCCGTGCTGGATATTGCTTCCTTCTCCCTTTGGGTTTCAGCTCTTTGGGGTCTCTTGCTGGCCATCTCAATCAAGCAATTACTAAGTGTTTATTACATGCATTCTGTGCTCTAGGCATTGTGCTGGAAGCTAGGGATATGAAGATCAAAATTAAAGCATCCCTACTCTGAAAGAATTTATTTTCTATCAGGGGAAAAACGGATACTCCCATCAGTACATGCAGAATATAACCAAAGCAAATATTAGTAATTTTTTTAAGGGAAGGTGGTGGTCACTAATAGCTGGGGAGATTAGAAAAGGCTTTATATAGGAAGAGGTATAGTATTTGAACTCAGCTTTTAAGAAAGCTAGGTGTAACCCTGGGCAAGTCACTTAATCCTGCTTGCTTCAGTTTCTTCATCTGTAAAATAAGCTGGAGAAAGAAATGGCAAACCACTCCAGTTTCTTTGCCAAGAAGACCCCAAACTGATTATGAAGAGTCAGATATGACTGAAAACTAGTAAAGGTATTCTAAGAAACAAAAGAGAAGAAAAGAATACAATTTAGGCAAATGAGAGGGAGCAGGGAGACAACCTAGGCAAAGGCACAGAGATGAGAGGGAATGTCATGTGTGAGGAATAACAGGAAGACAAATATTACAGGATTGTAGAATTTATGAAGAGAAATGATATGTAATGAGGTGGGGACTAAATTAAAAGAGCCTTAAATGCAAAGCAGGGGAGTTTAAATTTGGTCCTGAAGATGTTAGGGAGTCACTGGAGTTTATGGAACAAGGAAATCACATGCCATCTCCTGAGCTCTGAGGAGCAATGGCTAGCATCGTAGGAGCTGAGATTTGGAGCTAGATGGGATTTTATCAACTCTTAGCTTCATAAGCGAGGGAGTGAAATCTAGAGAAGTTAGGGGACTTAGCTAATGCCACTCAGGCTGTAACCAAGGTAGGTTGTGAACCCAAACTAGAAGACAAGACAAAACAGGGCAAGATAAAACAAGAGAAGAATTCTTTCACAGTCAGAGGCTATGAGTCAGCAAGGTAGAATGCCCCTAGACTAGTTGTCTTTCCTTTTATCTCTTTGTCTAGGGCTGAATTGAAGTCCCTTTCCCCACAATTATATGACAGGGCTAATAGTTCCCAAGATGGGGGTGGGAGAATGAGAGGCAGCAGATAAGTGGCTCAGTGGATAGAGAGTCAGGCTTAGAGATGGAAGATCCTGGGTTCAAATTTGACCTCAGATACTTCCTAGCTGTGCGACCTAGAGAAGTCACTTAACTTCTATTGCCTACCTCTTAGCACTCCTCTGCCTTGGAACCAATCTATAGTATTAATTCCAAGATGGAAGAAGTTAAAAAAAATTCCCAAGATCCTCTTCAGCTTATCATGCAAATGGATTTGAATGATAACAAAAGCTAAGGAAAAGATGCAAAGACTTATCTGGCCTACATCCTTGCCTTTATTATTATATCTGTCAGCAGCAAAAAAAACCCTTGGCTTTGGGGCTACGTTTCGGTCAGCTGGAAACCTTTATGTCTCCTTTAATAAGGAATACCTGAAGATGTGCTGAACTCCATAATAAATATAAGGAAGAAATAGAAAATGTCAGAGGAATTTGATACTGCCCTCTCTGACAAATGAGTTGGCCAGACCTGTGATTTCATTTGTACTGAAATCACAGGAGAAATGAGTAATTTGGCATTATATTTGGCATTTTATATTTGATCAATTTAAATTTACAGATGATATGGATTTCAAGATTACAATTAGATGAAAAATGGATCCAATATAAACATAATTGGCTGTGCTATATGACTGGGGATGCATCTTCTAGTTGATATTAGTTGGAGACCATTAGTATACATGGTACAGTTGAATCTAGTTGGGAACAATTATTATCCATGACACAGTTGATATTTGTTGTGGAAAGTAATTGATGGATGATGGTGCCACACCTTGGCAGCTGTCACATCAATATTGATAACTCTGCCTTGTGATGGTTTCAGAACCCAATCAGCATGGAATGCTGAAATTGGGAGATATGGGCATGGTGTATTTTACTCATGTAGATGATTCTGTGATGCATTCTGCTGAATTAAGATGATTGCACTGGCCTTTACTTTTACATTTTATATTTCCCATTAAAAACACTCATCTAGGAGAAGAAAACTACAGAATTTCAGTGTTATAAAGGATCACTAGTGACTCTTTATAAATAAACAAACAAATAAATAAATAAATGAACAAAAACAAATAAATGTGTGTGTGTGTATATGTGTGTGTGTGT
>NW_025384167.1:0-2764 GCF_016433145.1 Gracilinanus agilis
ATATATATATATATATATATGCTTTCTCCTTGTTGATTTATATCTATCATATATAGAATATATTATCAACAAGGGGACAAATAGTACACACACACACATACACATATATAGATATAGATACAGATATGTATGTCTCTAGCAATATTTTTGTGCTTCTTCTTGTGTGCATGTGTTATAATATCCACCATTTACTTCTTGGTTGTTCTTTAGGTTAACCTTCAATTTTACAAATTTGGAATCGTAATATTTCTTTGACCCCAAGTATAAAACATTATAGGATTAATGAGTATTTTTTTAAAATGCAATTTTGTTTTCTGCATTTTATTATTTGTTTTATCAGGGGGAAATTTGAGCTTGATAAAATTATGGTTCTCAAACGCATTTCTGTTCAATCTTTTCCTCCTATTCAATTTTCCTTCTTTAATCAGTCTGAAATATGTAGATTGATGGACCGTGCATTCAACTACATATCAAAGTCTGGACAATGGTAATTGTTCATCTAGTTAATATTTCCTATGTGAATTATCAGACCCAACTCTTTGGAGTAGTTGAGAATATTGTTTGAGAGGTTATGAATTTGCAGCTTGATGAAGTCAGTACAATGGCACCCGTAATCAATCACTTCTAGAAGACCCTGCCATCTCTAGGGAATTCCGTTTCTATTTGAATGCCACACTGGGTATCTTCCATGAGAATTTCAACATTTTTGGCAAGTAAATATCTCCCATTTTCTACCTCACTGCATTAGAAAAAATATTCTAGTACTTAACACCTTTTTTGATTATTCTCAATTCCAAATATGCCCTCATCCCCCTCCTAATCAGTAGACCATCCTTTCTCACTAAGTAATAATAGCAATAAAATGAAAAAAGGAAGAAAGAAACCAATTGCAGCTAGACTAACCATCATGCCAATGGTACAAGATTGCATATAAAATAGTCAATATTCTTTGGGCCTTCAAATCTACACAATAAGGAGGAGAGTTAAGCCTCATTTTATATTAATAAATTTCAGGCATGACCAAATAAAGTGACCTCCATTATTGCATCTGTTTGATCCTAGTTTGTCCATGAGAGATATTTAGTTGAAGGACATCTTTTATGGCAACATTTTCCCCCCATTGAGACAAAATGCTTTGTTGTAGTACTAAAGAATAACCACAGTGGGTTCTTATATCCTCTGCAACTTGTTGTGAAATATATATCTGATGTGGTCTGCTATAAAACTAGTAGTAAAAAGTCTGACTGTTCCTGTCTTATATTTTTCTGAAAGATTCACGAGTAGATGATTTTCATAAATATTTTGTAGAGAAGAGAAAGTATGAATATAGATTGGTGATTATTTATAACATTCACTTAGCTGTTTGCCTCAGTTTCCTCATCTGTAAGATGGTTTGGAGAAGGAAATGACAAACTACTCCAGTATTTTTGCCAAGAAAGCCCCAAATGGGGTTATGAAGTTATTATGACTAAACAAAAGCCATATGTGAAAGGGTGTATGCATTCAAAGTCACACACATATATTTGTGTAATGTATGTATGTACATAAGATATTTTAATCTTTAAATATATATGACAAATAGTGAATGAGTGCTAAAGAATGATAGATGATAGGTAGAATATATTTATCAATCTATTTGTATCTATATTTCTATCTATATTACTCCATGCTAGGTTTTTAGCCAAGTATAGTAAGAATCATAATGATATGCCTCAGCTGTCATAGTTTAAAAAATAATTTCATTATAGAAATCTTTATCCAACTCTTAATTTTTTTTTTTTTTTAGTGTTGATTGTAACTTCAGCCTAGTATCCATTCTCTGGGTGATCTGGCTCAAAATTATGTCTCATTCCGAGCTTTCTGCAAACCTGATTTTACTCTCACTAACTTCTCACTTTTTGAAAAAGTGTCATTGCTCATAAACTCCAACTATGACCTTCTATAAGGTTTTGTAAGCATGTTTCTAGTATAAACATGTGTTGATTTTGGTTGTTATAGTTTTTTGCTAGGCAAAAGGATTAAGAAAAATGTGTTATATATATTTTAATATATTTTTGTCAAATGATGCCTTCTCTAACAGGAGGGGAGCAAAGAGTGAGGTAATTAACCGGTTATTTTAATATAACAAACATTAATTCATTAATTAAAAAAAAAACAAGAAATAACATGCTGTAGTGGATAGAACGCCTTACTGGTTAAATCCTTTAATTGTCAGGGACTTCCTCATATAAAATGAGAATGGTAGATTACAGGACTTCTAAGATCTCATCCATTTTTATGGTCCTATGGCAAGTTTTGAAGATATTTTGGCCTTATTTTTGTAATACTTTTTCCTATCAGTTGAATTGCCATGGAAAAAGTTTTCTGTTTCTTTGTCTCGCTCCTCATTTCAGGGTTTATAGTGCAAGTGCTGATGAATGCTGGTACTCCTCCTCCTCCTCACCCTACAGTTATTTCCTAACACTACAATCTGATTTTGCATATAGGTGATGTGAAGGGACCACTGTTATCTTCTTCTGAGCAATTTTTGAACCTCCCTGCTCTTACCATGTGTGACTAAGTGTTCCAGAAACCTTGACTTCAGCTGTACCTAAAGGCTGTTTCCTTGCTGGAGCCTGCCCTGGAGGCTGTGTTTCACCTCAAACTTGGTACACTAGATCCTTTGTGCTAACCTGCTAAACTATTTTAGACTGAAATTTTACTTCATCTTGTCTTTTTGTGGGTTATGCTACTATAGAATTTATTTTAAGGAATTATATATATA
>NW_025384168.1:0-2846 GCF_016433145.1 Gracilinanus agilis
AGTCAAGTGCTGCCCAGAGTTCAGAAAAAGCAGGGAGGAGAAAACGAATGAGGCTGGGGGTTGGGGCGGAAGGGGGAAAGAAGTTAATTGTGGGAAGCTTGGGAATGTGTCTCTGAGAGTCATAAATTCAAGAGACCATGGCTCCCGGAGAACAGAGTGTCCAAGAATGCAGCGCCTTTGCCATGCGACCCAGAGCGGGAGTTGAGAGTGGGGGGCAGGGGGTGTACAAGCTCTTGGAGCCGCGGTCCTTAGCTTCCTGGGTCAACTCTGCGGATGCTGAGGATTTCCACTGAGTAGTGCTGGAAACTTGGGAATGGGGAAAGTCTGGGGAGGTGGGAGTAGTGGATGGGAGGAGGGAGAGGGAAGGGGAGTAAGACTGGAGATTCGGACTGTCAAGTGATGAAAGTGAATAAATTGCAAAATACTGTAACTGAATCTGAGGCCTGCCTTCCCGCACACAGACTGTATCTTCTTCTCCAGCAACCCCCTCCCACCTGACCCCGAGAAACCAGGCAAAAACTACCACTGAAAAGAAGGGACTCTTCCTTCTCCTCCCCCCACCCAACCCCCAACCCCCAACCCTCACCTTCGCCTTCCCACCCCACTTTGCAGCCGCCAGGGTCTTCAGCATCACCTCCTTGCCTTGCCCTCTTGACTGAGCAAAGCGGTGAGACTTCCCAGAGGGACTCTGTTTTTTACCCGGAAGAGGTGGCCTCCCTAGGAGATCAAGATCCCCCTACCCTCTTCCCACCATCCTGAGTCTCTTAGACCGAGATGGATTGATTGCCTTAGCACTCGTTCTGAAACAAACACTTTTTCCTGGCTTTCGGCACCGTAGTAGAGGAAGCCAGGGAGAACAGTACAACCATGGCCAGGACTTCGGTCCTAGGCAAAAGTCATGGTTTGCCCTCAGTTTCCTGTTACTCCCCTACTGGATAACCCGTTGGTTTTTATCATCGCTGAATTGTCAGAAACCAAATAGTCTAGATATTGAGTTTCTCATTCTAAAAGTCCCTCTATGTGTTCCAGAGACCCCAAGTGTTTCAAAGGAATTCCCACACGCAGCACCTCCCGAACCTGAGAAGAGGAAAACGCAGTCAGGTCCACTTGAGAGCTGAGAGCCTGTTATTTGGGGCTGCATAACCCCCTGGCTGGCCTCAGCTAAGACCCCCACCATTCTCCCTGGTGCTTTGGCATGGGCCTGCTACAGTGATTGAGCTGATTTTGCCTGCGCACAATCCATCCTCTTCCCCTTACAGTTAAGTTTTGGAAACTTTGAAGAAGGTGAATCTGCTGAGGAATTGTTCAGTCTGTGGCTTTGACCTTCTCCCTGTAGTGTTTCTAACAGTGCCCACAAGCTGAAACGGTGGGGCTTCTCCTGGACCCCTTGGTATATAGTCAATTCATTCAACAGAGAGCACTGATCACTGTTGATACAAATCAAGCATATTTGTGGATATGGTTTAGTGTGTGTGTTTATACATGTATATACTATGTATGTGTATGTGTGTGTATATGTGCAGAATATTTGGATAAATGAGATTGTATCTATTCATTCCAACTATGGCCGATTTCTGTGACTCCTTATGGTTTGGCAACAAGGTTAAGCAGGAGGAAAACCGGCTTTCCTTGACTAAGGTTGTGCCTTTTGTAGGAAAGGGGCTTTGAGACAATAATGTGCATGGAGTATATACAGAATGTTTGCTGGCACTAAAATTCTTCCTGTGTAATATGGGCTATCTGCCACCCCACAGTACTGGGGGCAACTTAGATTCAGGTCTTTTTCAAAGCCAGGAAATCACTCTTCTTCATCAGGGGTTTGGGGAGTATCTGAAGTATTTGAGCTCAGACACCATCACTGCTAAGATCCCAGGCAGTCCATAGGCAGGGTGGACTAAGCAAAGGCCATGGTCAAGCTTAAGAGGAAAGTCGGGGCTCAGAGAACTAAGACCTGCAAAGAGGAGAGAAGAGATGGAAAAGATCCCAGGCCCTTGTTTAGTAGTAGAAGTTGGGAATGACATTTCAGGAGAGCATTGACTGATCATGACACCAGGGAGACTCGGGACCCTAGGGAGGGTGGAGAGTTGTCCGTATTAGGATGGGCTGGGTGGAAAGAAACATGACAGAATTGTACAGTGATTAATAAAGGGACCTTCTGTGCACCCATAATAACATACCCCACCCCCAGGAGGAGGGGGTTGCAAAGGAATTGCATGGAAGCTGCTGTGTGGAAGATTACTGTAGCTATATAAATAGATAAGGAATATACATATGAAATTTGATTCGGTACTTTAAAGATTAACAGAGTTATCAGATTCTCAATTTTTATACAGTTCAGTTGTATCATTGCTCAATTGTTTGCAGCAGAAACAGAAAGAAAGGGGACACAGACACTGGGGAAACTGAGAGATTGTCCCAACTGCTTGAAAGAGTACACTAGCTCAATCTGTTAATTATAGTGCTCAACCAGGAGCCAGGCTGGAAAATAAGGACTTCGGATTTTCTCCATGGACATGGTGACTGGTCCCTGAGGGTTTAAATAAGTAATTTCCTCCACCCCAATCACTACAACCTCCAAACAATGTCACAACAATTGGAGTCAAAGACAAAACAATTCTAAGAAGACTTCTTTTCTCCTGATACCTTGCTATAAATTATCTAATCCACCAATCATCTTCTACCTCCAGACTCTTTAAAAGATTATAAACAAGTTATGTGTAAAAATAAATAATTAAAAGTAGCACCATGTTCTATTGGAGTGAGGAGAAAGAGGAGGAGGAGGAGGAGGAGGAGGAGGAGGAGAGAGAGAGAGAGAGAGAGAGAGAGAGAGAGAGAGAGAGAGAGAG
>NW_025384169.1:0-8336 GCF_016433145.1 Gracilinanus agilis
CATACATATATATATATATAGATAGATAGATAGATAGAAAGATAGATAGAGACTGGGTATCTCATAGTTTTTTCTCTAAAAAGGAATAATTTCTTGGCTGCCCCTACTCTACAGATGGCCCAAGATGAAATCTTATGTTAAGCCCAGAAAGAGGGAGAGCATCAGACTCGGGATTAGAATTAATTTCATATCCCACAGACACAATTTGATTAGCCTCTCATTATAGACCTTTGCCCAGTGCTATTTGCCTGGATTTCCTGTTTTATAGTTCAGAATGAGTTGGGGAAGCCCAGGAACATCAGGGGATTCCTAGCTTAGATGTCAAGAAAGCTGGTCTCATTGTGTTGGGAGACATTTCCATCAATTTGCCTGTGCTGAACTGGGGCCTGCCCAGCTAGTTCAGGAATTTTTACACTAGTACTTTCCCCACCCCCTTCCCACCTCCCCACCCCAATATAACAGCCACTCTAAGGAGGAAAAAAATACTGAGGCTGGTCCTGCAACTGGGACTGGCTGGACTGCTCTGACCAACTAGGTAATCTGATAACCAGTTAGGTCAGTTGTGTAGGGTTTTTTTTTTCCATTGACCAGTAGATTCAATGAAGCTAATGTTCAGGCCTCCTGTGTAGGCCTCCAGACGCAGGAAAACATCCCAAGTTCCTACAGAAAGCTCATTCATTTCCTGCAATTCTATTATTGCTCTCTCAAAACGGGGAGGCAAAAATGTACGCTCAAAGACCCTATCTCAGTTAGAATCACATGAGTCCAGATTGTATGGCATTATCTGATGTCAGCCCATAACTGATCTCTTCCCAATGCAATGCTAAAGGATGCTTTACTATAGGCTGACACCACACATCCCTTCGAGGTAAATTGGGAACCAGCTTTGTTCTTGGAAGAGTAAAGGGAGCAGCTCTATGTGTTCTCTCTGCCAAATGAGAGCTTGTCCTATCTCTGTCTGTATTATTTAGTGACACACACACACAAGACACACACAGACACACACACACACACAGAGACACACAAACACACAGACACACAGACACACAGACACACAGACACAAACACACACACAGACACACACACACACACACACACACACACTCCAAGGGAAGGAAGACAGCCTTTCCTATCATTGGCAATGGGCTTTTCCTGTTTCTTTTCTTTGATATGTGCATTGGATGGGTTTCTGTGCTGGTCTGTGTCTGTCCTCTTTCCCTCTCCCCAACCTGGTGCATGGAGCCATAACTCCTACTGCATACCTAGCATCTTTTGTTCTGCTCAAGACACTTAACTCTGTTTCAGCCACACTCCTAGGCCTTACCAACCACATTTAGTGGCACATTATGTGGGAGTAAAACAAAGGAGTTAAGAAGGGATGGGAATTATTCATGCTTGGATAGATGGGAGGAGAGGAAATGAGGTACCTCCAAGGGGAAGACCTGCCACTTCATAGGTTTCAGAACAGGAATAAATTAATTGGATCATGTCTATGGTTGAGCCCGGATTATACAATAAATGTTTCAGGGGCTAGCCAACCTTTCATAAGCAACAATTTTTTGAATACTATTTGGATATGGTAGACAGCGTGGAATAATGGGTACAGAGTAGTTCTTGAAGCCAGGAAAGCCTGAATTCAAATTTTACCTCTGGGCAAATCACTTAACTTTTCGGTGATCACTGCTCTCTAAAACCATACATTGAAGAGGAGGTACTGAATTGCATTAGTCAAAGGAGTTTCCTAAGCCAGTGAAATCCCAGATCTTGTCCACATCTCTATTCCAATTTGAATAACTTGTCGAAAGAGAAGAAAATAGTGAGGCATAATGTGGAGAAAGAAGACTAAATCAGAAGCCACCAGATGTTGCCTATCATCCCAGTTCCTAATACCCTGGGTGGCTTTAGGTCACCTAAGCTCTCTCAGCCTCCACTTACTTATTTGAGGGAGCTAGGCGGTAAAGTAAACAGAATGCTGGGCTTAGAGTCACGAAGCCTAGGTAGTAAATAAAGACAACTCAAATCTGATGTCAAATATTTCATAGCTGTGTGACCCTGGGCAAGATTTTAACTGCTATATGACTCGGGTTCCTCAGTTGTAAAATGGAGATAATAATAACACCTGCCTCCCAGGCTTGTTGTGAGAATAAAATGATATAACATCTGTAAGCGGCTTTGCAAACATTAAAGATATGTGTGTACATATAGTTATTATTATTAAACTGGGAAAGCAAAAAATTACCCTGACAAGGTCGTTGTAAAGCCTGGTTGGTATAAAGCATGAAATAACTGTAAGGTGATGGTAATGTTTTCATCAGTATCATTATCTAATGGAAATTTAAGTGAGAGATAAATCAGAGATAGGAAGAAATGAGGGAGAAGAAATAAGAAGGGAAGGAGACTGAATACCGTAAGAGTTATATCTAGTTGGTACTCTAGGCAGAAGGGTCTGTGGAGATCTGGGCAGGGAGTAGGAGCACTAAGTGAACAGTCTCCCTGACCAAGCTTGTAGTATATCTGACCCCCAAAGGGTAAACCCTCTTCTAGCTTGAGAAGAATAAATGTAAATTGATGGATTGGAATGAAAATGAAAATTTTCTTCATTTTACTCCTTGTTAATGTGCCAGACTCCATTTGACTGAGAAAAATAAAGTGAAACCATAATATTATTCCAAAATATAATTATGAGACCAACGCTTGTTGGCTTCTAATCTAGTATTGAGATGCTTTCTGTAAACTCTGTGTCTAGTTTTGAGGCCTCACATGATTGAGGAGCTATTGCTTTGACTAGAAGGGGAGAGGAGAGGACCTTCGAATTCTTGCTTGCCACAAACTCATGGTTTTGTGTGTGGGGTGTGGATTTCTATTCCTGGTAGAGTGGACCAGATCGTTGGAAGAGGGCCAGCAATTACTGACAAGGATCGTACTAAGGGGCCAGCAGAAGGGGAGCTACCTGAAGATCCTAGCATGATGGGCCGGCTTGGGAAAGTGGAGAAACAGGTATGTGGTTGACCATATCACCAAACCGTTAACTTTAAAAACCAAGATTTATGGTCATCATGTCTAGTCCTCTTTGGATTATTCCTTGGCTTTAGAGGGATTCTTCAGGATAATGTACTCATCAGGAGGACTTTCCTATGAAATGCCACTCTTTAGGTAGATTTCTCATGAATAGGCTTGTTTCAGTAACTTTCACTGACCTGACATTTCCTAAAGGATTTCATGCTAGATTATTCCTTTGAGCACTGTTGTTCTGCTTCAGAGAGACTTGTCAACTCCTTCAAAATGGTTTTGGACAAATTAAAATCATTAGGGTGATATGGAAATGGATCCTAATCTTCATTCCCCATCCCTAATCTACTTTATTCCTGTGGATTGAAGACTCTACATCTGAGATGCCACTTTGGCTTTATGACCAATTTAATCATGATTCACATTAGGAAAAATAAACCAATAAGCATTTATTAAGAGCTTAATATGGGGGGGGGGCAGCTAGGTGGTTCAGTGGATAGAGAGCCAGGACTAGAGATGGGAGGTCTTGTGTTCCTATCCAGCCTCAGGCACTCCTTGGCTATGTGACCCTGGACAAATCATTTAACCCCAATTGTTAGCCCTTACTCCTCTTCTGTCTTGGAATAGATACTTAGTATTGATTCTAAGACAGAAAGTAACAATTAAAAAAATAGTTTACTATATAGCAAGTACTGCCCTAAGTTCTGGGGATACAAAGAAAATGTAAAAACAACCCCTGCCTGGATACATATGGTAGGTGCTTTATAAATGTTTGTTGATTGATAGATTATATCTTAAGTTCAGAAAGGCGCCATAATGTAGTGGAAAGAGTCTAAAGATTTGAGTTTTAATTCAAGCTCAAATAATCTTAGCCATGTACCAATGGGCAAAGTTGTCTTATTTCTCAGTTGTCTCAATTTCCTTATGTATAAATTAGGAATATGACAGTTGCAGGGTGGCTAGGTGACTCAGTGGATAGAGAGTCAGGTCTAGAGACTAGAGATCCTGGGTTCAAATGTGGGCTTAAGATACTTCCTAGCTGTGTGACTCTGGGCAAGTCACTTGACCCCCATTGCCTACCCTTACCACTCTTCTGCCTTGGAACCAATACTTGTAAAGATTGTAAGAAGGAGGTAAGGATTAAAAATAATAATAATAATAATAATAATACTTGCACAACCTATCTCACAAAGTTGTTTTGAGTCAAGTGCTTTATAAGCCCTTTATAAAGCACTACAAATGAGTTATTGCTATTGATATTGCTTTAATAACTTCTTTTTTTGCAAAGGAGAGAAAGGTACATTCCATTCGTTAAGAATTTGCTGCGCCTGCACAGGGCAAATAGCATTGTTTTGATTCCAGACTAAATGACAGTCAGAATTGATGATCTAAAAAGGAAGATGGTACAGGTGAACAGGCAATCATCAGGAATGTGTGCACATAAATTATTATTTTAAGGGGGAAAGGATGGCCCAGATGTTATAGCTACAGGATTACAAGATAGAAATTGGGTTGACCCAGAAAACCTTTCTGGAGGAAGTGAGCTGTGGTTTAAGAGAATGGAAAAGGAGAATTTGCTGGGTGTGATTCTTGCTAAATTTTTATGCTTTTTGTTTATACCTGAGTCTAAGTGAAGACTGCCCTCTATCTTCTAATATGAGAACTTTATCTTTTGGTTAAACAGACTTGATAATGGTATGACATTTTTCAGGTTCTCTCCATGGAGAAAAAGTTGGACTTCCTGGTCAACATTTACATGCAGCGGATGGGCATCCCTCCAACAGAAACCGAAGCCTACTTTGGTTCTAAGGAACCAGAACCTGCTCCTCCCTATCATAGCCCAGAGGAAAGCCGGGAGCACATTGACAAGAATGGCTGTATCATCAAGATCATCCGCTCCACCAGCTCCATGGGGCAAAAGAATTTCTCTGCCCCTCCAGCACCGGCTATGCCTTCTAACACATGCCCTCCTTCCACTTCATGGCAGCACCAAGCCTATCAGCGCCAGAGCCATGGGTCCTCTCCAGTAGGAGATAATGGCTCTTTAGTCCGAATCCCCCCGCCACCATCCCATGAGCGGTCCCTGTCCGCCTACAGTGGGGGGAACCGGGCTAGTATGGAGTTCCTCCGTAATGAGGACATGGCTTCAAAGCACCACGAGAGTGCCTTGAGGGACAGCGACACCTCAATTTCAATCCCCTCTGTGGACCATGAGGAACTGGAGCGCTCCTTCAGTGGCTTTAGCATTTCCCAGTCCAAGGAGAACTTGGATGTGCTGAACAGTTGCTATGCAGCCGTGGCCCCATGTGCTAAAATCAGACCCTACATTGCAGAAGGGGAGTCGGACACTGATTCTGACCTTTGCACACCCTGTGGCCCCCCACCACGGTCAGCCACTGGGGAGGGCCCCTTCAGTGACATGGGCTGGTCAGGCCCTCGAAAATGAAGCACTTGCTACCCAACCAGCTGTCGGTTCACATTGTTCACATGTTGAACTTTTTTCAAGGGTTTTTCAAGACCACCAAGGATTTGTGTTTCAGAAACTTGCCTAGCTCTGGGACACTCTCTAATAGCTGTGTTGAGTGCATAGGGACGGGGAGGGGAGGGGAGGGTGGTGAGGATGGGACAGAGGCTGGCTCAGCATCCCTCTTCCTTGCAGAAGGGTCATTTGGGTAATATATCAATAGGAGACTGGATCAATTTTGTCCTGTCTTTCTGGGTGCACTATTTAAGGGAGGGGTGTGAAACTGTGTCTTGATACAGGGTAGATGAGTGGAGTTTCTTGGTATCAGCCAAGCAAAGTTTTATAAAAAGTCATTTTATTACAAGGTAATAATTGTCCCATGGGTAGAAGTTTATTCATTACCTCTGGGGTTTTCTGTGATGACAAAGCGAATACACAATCCCCACTGTCTTGCTTAACAGGTTTTTAGGTGGTTCTTTTTTTTTTTTTTTTTTTTTTTGGACAGAAATGACTGTCTTTTAAGTGAATTCAACATTTTTAGTTCAATATCCTGCAGTGGGAGAATTGGGATGATGACATCGGGATATGAGAGGATATTGGAGGTGGCTCTGTAAGTGGAGTGGATTAGTTATTCTGGACTTTTGGTCTGACAATTCCTGAAGCTGAAAAAATGTGAGTGGTTTAAGAAAATTGGAAGGAAAGGCCAAAGTTGTGAGTTGGTGATGATCCAAGAGAGATCTAAGAATTTTTTAAAAAAATGAATTAAGAATTATATTTAAACCATGTATTATACTAAATTCTGATAACCTCTTTTGTCTTTCTGCTTCAGAATAGTACAGTTTGACTATGTATTAATGGGTTACTGATTTGAGTTTTTCTGAGTAGATCTTCCACATGATCTGTACAGTTTGGCAGCAAAAGGGAGAGTAAGGAAGGCAGGAAGACAAGTGGAGATGGTGAATTTGAAGCCTTATTTTTTTTAACATGGCTCCCCAGGGAGCTATGGTTTTTAATGAGGTGAATGATGAATAGCCAGGTAATGAACTAATTTTACCATGGAACCTTTTTGGTTATATTCATGGTTATACCTGAAAGTGTTTACCTCTCACTGACCCACTGAAAAAAATTTGTTTCCCTGATCTTCTAACTCAGATTCCCTTGAACTCTTTGCCTTTGTGAAATGTTTCCTCTCCTTACCATCTTGAAGCAGACAGGTAATCTTCTTTTCTTGAATATGTGTACCAAGCTTCAGGTTGACTTCTCTCTCCATTTGTCTCTTCATGCCTGAAGCATTATTACTGTATATAATATGCATATTCAGGACCGCTGCACAGAGCTGAGGAAAGGTGGGAGCATCATGGAGACAGACTTCATTGGGGACCAAAACAAAGCCACAGAGTGATCTTTTTTATTCTCTTAATGCCCATTGGACTCACTCCCAGAGGAGGGGGTGGGGAGAAGATGATACGGAGGGAGAGGTATACTAATAATGTCACCAAACTTTCACATACTTTCTCAGAATTGCTCTACCCCTCAGTCCCCTCATTTAGCTAAAGTTCTCCATCCCTGGGACCATGGGGTCTTCTTAAAAGCTAAAATTATGGGTACCTTTGAACTCTGGCCTGCAACATTCTCCAATCAACCCCTCTAGGGGCATGCAGATAAGATATCAACAGGTACGAGTTTAGAGGTCAAGATTTCAAGGCCTTTGGGGAATAAAATAAAAGTCCCTTTTCCTACAAGGTCATGTTCAACTCTTTGGGGGAAGATTCTCTTCCCAGAGGCTTTTCTATTTTTCAATATGCTGACTTGGCATAGAAACAAAAAGATAGATAATGGCCAAATTTGGGCTTTGGCTCAAATGATTACAACATGAATTGGATATAATAGGACATTTCTGAATGTGGAGGCATAGAGCTCTCTGAGGGATATCGGGAAAATCCACTGTGTTTATAACCAAATTTGTGTTTTAGTTTAGTTAGTGGCCATCCTTATAATTTGTTACGATAATGTGACTGAGCAAGGAAACTAGCCTGCACTGTGTTTGGGAAATTTCTCCCACATTCCACAGAGTAGGTCCCAAAGGACAGCCTCTATATTGGATTCAAGGGTCAATCTCTTGGTAACTTGGCACCTACTGTAAGGAGAGTGGGCCAGTCTTGTCCTTTTATGTCTCCCATTGAGAGTTAGAGAGGACTCCATGACATTAACAGATGTAACATGATAAGTAACACAAGAAGCCCTTTAAAGGATCAGAAGCTCCTTGATCCTTATCCTTTCTCTCCCACTGAAACAGAATCTCCCCAATTCTCCCCTTTACAGTGACCTAGCTTTACCACATAGTGAAGAAACTAGATAAGAAAGCCAACTCAGCGGGAACTCTTTAATATTTTGTCTTGAACTTGAAAACAAAACAAAATGAAGATGATCAGAGGAAAGATCAGCCTTTCTTTTCTTTCCCTTCTCTCTCAGTATATAGGGAGGAACACACAGTTATTTCTTCTTTTGGTTTGGTAAAAGACTGGCCAGATCAGGGTATTTCTTTGTTGTTGGCCCTGCAACATGAAATAGAGATATTTGATCTTTGATATACCTATGATCTCATTGATGTGGGTACTCTATACAACAATATGGATCACGGCTCCTCTCTGCCTGCCTATCCTATGTAACTCTTGCCCATACCCCTTTAGAAATCTGCCATGGAGTAGGGAGCACCAGTGTACTAGAGGCCTTCCTCTAGGTCTTCCGATAGCCATGGTGCTGGCTGGTCACCAAGCTCTTGGACTGTGCATCAGTTCTCTCTTCCTCTGGGTGACTTCCCTATAGTTATATATGCATATATAACTATAGGGAAGGATATATA
>NW_025384170.1:0-7456 GCF_016433145.1 Gracilinanus agilis
TGGGTTTCAGACGCGGGTCCTTCCTCATTCCGTCTTCTGGACTCGGCTCCGCAGTTCCCGAGGCTCCGCTGCAGCTGGCGGCCAACTAGCGCTTCCGAGAAAGAAGCGCAGCTAGGAGAAGGTGGATTGGACCATCAGCTTTCCATTGACCTAGATTTCTGCTAGTTCAGTATTGTGTCCAGAAGGAGGAACCGGTGCCCGGTTTCACTAGAAATCGGACTAAACAGAACTCTGCTAGCAATGACTCCGAAGTGGGAAGGGTAGGCACCCTCCTTGGCCGACTACTCTGTATTTTCACGAGGCTCGTATGTAGCCTGGGCTTGTTGATCTCCTGGTTCCCTGGGATTTCCAAATGCAAAATCTCATTTCCTCTTTTCTTTTTGTAGTTGTGTCCTTTTCTCTCGAGGAAAAGAGTTACTCTTTGCTTGTGATATGAGGTAATGGAACTATATTAAAAAATGTTTTAAACTTTGAAAGGTTTCATTATTCCTTGATTGAATTTATTTCGACAGCGGTTGCGTTAGGGCAGTAATCCACGATGCTTTCGATTCTTTCAGAAGTAATAACTACGATGTTGCCAGACTGGTAAAAAATGACCTTACCTTTCAGATCTCATAAGTACTTGGTCTTTCAATTGTTTGGTGAATTTATCATTTGCTATTGTGTATTATAGAATCTGCTTTTGTGTCTTAACTCTGAAAGAGAATGTAAGTTCCATG
Organism: Gracilinanus agilis; assembly: GCF_016433145.1. Taxonomy (NCBI): domain Eukaryota; kingdom Metazoa; phylum Chordata; class Mammalia; order Didelphimorphia; family Didelphidae; genus Gracilinanus; species Gracilinanus agilis. Next base: position 720 of record NW_025384170.1, read on the forward strand.
AAGGCAAGAGCTGTGTCTTATTTAACTATCCTCCCACTAATTGGCATAGAGCTTTCACATAGCAGACTCTTAGTTTTTGGTGAATTAACTCATGCATGGATGCATGAACAATATTTACAGTAGGTCATGTAGGGCACACTGTTTCCTTATGTGCTGGGAGTTTTAAAATTTTGTTAGTCTCATTCTTTTTTTTTTTAAATTTTTTTTTTAAACCCTTAACTTCTGTGTATTGTCTCATAGGTGAAAGAGTGGTAAGGGTGGGCAATGGGGGTCAAGTGACTTGCCCAGGGTCACACAGCTGGGAAGTGTCTGAGGCCGGATTTGAACCTAGGACCTCCTGTCTCTAGGCCTGGCTCTCAATCCACTGAGATACCCAGCTGCCCCCTGTTAGTCTGATTCTTACAATTCTGAAATTTGAACTTAAAAATAATTTTTTGCAACTTTAGTCATTCAAAATTATAAACTCTTAGGTTTAGAGCTGAAATCTAATCACTTTACAATTGAGGAAACTGAGATCTAGAGATTACCTCTTATTCAGTTACTTTTTTTTGTTCAGTTCTATCCAAAGTGACCCCACTTAGGATTTTTTAGACAAAGATACTAGCTTGGTTTGCCATTTCCTTCTCCAGCTCCTTTTACAGATGAGGAAACTGAGGCAAATAAGGTTAAATTACTTGTCCAGGGTCACACAGCCAGTGAAGATGTGAGGGCAGCTTTGAACTTAGATCTTCCTGACTCCAGGCCTAGTGCTATGTTCATTGTGCCCTATGCAGTTACTTATCTGAGGGTAAAGAAAGGGCAGAAGTTGAGACTTGAATTTGCTCCATAATGCCAAATTTATCACCCTTCCTACCTTGCTAAGCTAGAACATTTTAGTAAAACAATTGTATTTTGAGTAGAACAAGTTAAAAGTTGTGCAATGTCATGTAAACACATAAATAAATAATTTCCCAGGCCTATTTAAATCAGATATAGACTGGCTACTCCAATATGGGATGGTTAGTTTTTGAGTCTGCAGCTTCTTAGAATGAGAAAGATGCAGTTTGCCTGTACTAGGATTTTTTTTAAACAAAAATCAAAAAGAGAAACAAATCTATCATGTCAGAAATAACTTTGTCACTTATACTAGTCACTATTGACCATAGATTGCTACCAAGAGCAAATCAGTTACAAAAAGCCATTATAAATATTTTAAGCACATTTCCCCTCTTGCTTTGATGTCCTTAGGGTATAGTTCTAGTTGTGGTATTTTGGGTCAAAGGGTATGTATAAACAGTTTAGGAACTTTTGGAGCATAATTCCTAATTACTTTCAGAATGACAGGACCAGTTTACAGCTCTACCAAACAGTGTGCATTAATGTGCCCATTTTCCCAGAGCCCCTCCAACATTTGCCATTTCCTTTTTTTTTTTTTTGCCAACATTTCCAATCTGATAAGTATGAGATAGAACTTCAGAAATGCTTTAATTTTTATTTTATAATTATTAGCAATTTGGAGACTTTTTTTTTTCATATAGCTATAGCTAGGCTGGATTTCTTCCTTTGAAAGCTGCCTGTTCATACAAATTGGGGAATGTTTTTAATTGATTTAGAACTGGAGGTAGGGTACCTGAGGGTCACCTAATCCAAATCTCTTATTTTTGTGGGTGAAGAAATTGAGTTTCAAAGAGAAGCAAATTGCCAAAAAATCAGAGTTAATAATCGGCTTATAAGATACAAAGCTAGAAAAGACCAGTTAGTCCAATTCCTCATTTTACAGATAGGCAAATAGGTCTAGATGGTTTAGTGATATATAACTAAGTTTTCACAGGTAGTAAATAGCCTAGGTAGCATTTGAACCCATTTCCTCTGATTCCAAATTTAGGGTTCCTTTGAGTACTCTGCCTTACTCATATAGATAGATTGTGAGAATATTGGTTCTAGAATTCAGGAAACATGAGTTCCTTGTCCATTGTTCTTGCTATCATATAGTACTTTCCTATTTGTATCCAAAGAAGGCACCACGCTCTAGGAGCAAAGCAGAATTTCATTAGATTAAAAGAATTGTGAGATCCACATATTTGGAGACATCTTTACTTCAAATGTTCATATGGACTTTTGTTCCCAACCTGAGCTCATGCTGGTCTGATGAACCACAGTTGGACATTCTTTACATTGATCTTGTCATAGTGATGTCATTTTGACCCTCTTTAACTTTGAAGGGTAACAACCATACAGAATCTTAAGATTTCAAAGTTGGAAAGGACCTTCAAAAACATTAAGTACAACTTTCTGCCTTACATTATCAAGAAGAATCATTCTAATTCATACCCTTAGTGTATATATGATCCTATATATTCTGTGGGGGAAGGAGGGAAGAGGCAGTAGCTTGGTCTTATGATTACAATGGCATAGGAAACTCCCTTTACTAGTGCAAATCAGCGAATAGCAATTTACAGTCTTAGAGAGTGTTCTGGAGGCACTGAGAGTTTAAGTGATCCACATGAAATCTCATGTGTCAGAGATGAGATAGAAGGCTTTCAGGTTCAGTTCTCCATCTACCTCTCTCCCTTATCTCCCGTGTTTTCTACATGAAGGTTAAAACACTGATCCCTGAGATGAACTGTGTTTGCAAAAATAATGTTGAGGCAGATGCTGATCCCTTAGACAATGGGAGGTTTTAAATGAGACCATGCTTATGGTCTCTTAATATGACACCATGGCAGGAGATGACTGGTCAGAGTTAGGAGCAAGACTATAAAAATTTCAGCAGATTGATGGGTTTAGAGATCATTAATATCATTCTTGAGCCAACACAACAAAGCATATTTCTTTAAACCTACTTTGATTATACTGCATATCAATACTTTTCACTCAGGTTTCATATTCATTGCTATTTTTCTTTCTATAGTATGTAGTAATGTGTATAAATTAATAGTTGTTTTGGAAGCAAGTAGATGGTCACTGCCTTTTTTTTTTTAACCCTTACCTTGTCTTGGATTTCACACTATTGATTCGAAGGCAAAAAGAGTTGTAAGGGCTAGGCAACTGGGGTTACGTGACTTACCCAGTGTCATACATACATCGCTAGGAAGTGTCTGTGGTTAGGTTTGAACCAAGATATGTCTTTCTATCCAATGAGCCACCTAGCAGCCCTTTACAGCTCACTTTTAAAAGCATTAAAATAATCAAAAATTTAAAAAAAATAGTTGTTTTATTTAGAAAACTAAACTCAGTCATGAAGAGACGGTGATTCAAAAACATTTCCCCTCAGACTGTCTTTTACTATGGCTTGTATCCAGAGAAACCAGAAGCTCTATTTTGATATCTGTTAAGCATTTTGCATGACTGTGAATAGGTGAGAACTAGGAAACTTTTGGAAATAACAGTGATGAGAGTAACTCATATTTCTATTGTGCTTTAAGGTTTCTAAAATGTTCTTCATATATTACCTCACTTGATCTTCACAATGACCTTAAGAGAGATAAGATAGATAATATAGGTATTATCTCCTCCATTTTACATGAAGAAACTGAGGCTCCCAGAAATTCAGTGAATTGTCCATGGTAACACAGATGTTAAGTATTGTTTCTCCTGAATCCCAGGCTTTCCACTGCCTCATAATAAATTATTACCATCTGTTGAATCCTACTCAAAAGATCACTAGCTCTGTTGCCTAGGCATCCAGGAGAGAAGTCTTTTCTCCCTTTATGCTCCTTCTTCATCAGGGATTCTCTCCACTATCCAGGCTTATGTTTACATGAATTGCTGTAGCTAGCTACATATTGGTACTAAAGCTATAGTAAAGGGACAAAGATATCCGTCTCTCCAGTTGTTAATGTTTTCTGTTAACCCTAATTACCTTATTTACTTTTCTGGGACCATGTTATATACCACTGCTATACCACCCCTTCCTCCAAGTAAAATACAGGCAAATATATTAATGTAGAGCCAGATGAGAGAGACAGACAGACAGACTGAGAGACAGAGTGGATAGATAGATATGTCAGACCATACCTCTGGCAAAGACCTTAACTATGAGTTCATGTGGGCACATTCCCATGAGTTTGTGCCAATGTCCTTATATTCTTGTGAATTGGTCATTCATCTCTCCAACCTTCATACAAATCAGGAGTATGCCAGAATGATCCCTGTACATGGAAGAAAGAATAGTACTCAGTATTTATGAGCACCCATAGAGTACTAACAGCCACTATATTGACTGTGCAAAAGACATGAACCTATAACTTTTAAATCTTAATTCTGAAGAACAGTACATATGCTCAAATCACAATGAAAAGTAGTATCTCTATAAGTGTGAATATTTCAACATTGTCATTACTTATCTTAGACTCTAATAGATTTTATGTAACTTCTAGGAATTTTTAGGTGGGAGTCTGTTTTATAACTACTTATTTTTATTCCAGCCACAAAAAATAGTTTAAGGTCTACCTACCTACTTGTAGCAGATAAGTCCTGGTTCCAACTGGTAGTTTTTTACAATCTACGTGGCAGGGTAGGTGAACTGATTTGCCTGAGAAAACACACAGCTGCATGAGTGACCCCATTCCAGACCAGTTGAATCACTTGATTTAGTAATTTCATCTCTTTGAAGCTGCGACTTCAAAAATAAACAGGCCAGAAGACATACTAGGAGCTGCTTAAAAAAAAAAAAAGGTAAAATCCTTTTTAAGGAAGAGGCCAATACCTTCTCCAGTTTTCAAAGACAAGTCAGTCAAGCATGTAGGTATCCCTCTTTTCGTCAGATGATCAGAATAAATGAAATCATTGGCACCATATTGAACAGAGGTTAAGGTCAAGAGTGGGATGAATTTACTTTAAGATTGTGTAGTATCAAAACTTAGGTCAGGCTGGTTTTCAAACCAGCTGAAAAGTGGAAAATTGGCCAATCATTGGAGCTATTTGATTATATCATTGCTATGTGATTTTTCTAACTGATTGGATTGAGTTGTGCTGTGACAGCATAACTTCAGTTAGTTCAGTGGGGAAAAAAATCAAATAAAGTAAATAAATTCTTTTTCCCCACTCCCATTTTTGAGTTGATTATTAAAATTGTATTATGTAACACAAATCTGGAGTCTTGGAAATGACTCATTGATTAAGTGTTTGAATTAAAATGTTCAAATATCCAATGGCATCTGGCACATGTAACAAGTATTCATTGAATGGAATTACTAAGTATTTTTTCACTTTCTATCATCAATGATAGGAACTTAGTCAACTTGCTAATTTGAAGGACTACCAAATGAATGGAAGTCATGTTTATACAATGTTAAAACAATTGATCGAGTCAGGCCAGTTAGAAGAGTCAATTAATTTGTTCTTTGACTCAACCACACTATCACTTGGCATCACAGAGTTACTGTCTGGGTCAACCCATAAACAAACGAGTCCATGTTTTTTTTCTTTTTAATCTTTAACCATTTGGTTATTGTCATATTGGTGTGTCCTCATTCTTCATTTTTTTATGTTGACTAAGTGGTCAACTGTTCTGTTTTGAAAGAAAAACATTAATCATGAGTGCTAAAATTTTCTGAGATATTTGAAAGCATTTACAACCATTTGCATTCAATTATACAAACATTCAATTTGTTAGTAGAGTTTGTGATTTAATCATTATGGGTTTCTCTACCATTAGTGAGTATAATATTTCTTTATTAGTTTTTTATCTTTATAGTCTTTATTAGTTCATTCATTCATTTGATCAGAAAACATTAATAATGTGCTTACTACATGTTAAGGCACAGTGCTTGGTGCTGTAGATGTAAAGACAAAATGAAGCCTAGTCATTGTTCTCAAGAAGCTTATATCCTACTGGGAGAGATGTAATATTCAAAGAGATAACTTCATAATTTGAAGGGAGAAAGGGCATCAACAGTTAGACTTGGATGGGGAAAGACTACCTCTGGGACATGGCTTTGGGGTTGATCCATGTTCTCTCCTTTTCTCCTACTCCTTCCCTTCCCCCAAAAGGCAGTAATATACTAAAGGTTGTACATCTGTTATTATATAACACATATTTCCATGTACATTACAATGGTACTGAGGTTGAGATGGAGGAGGAAGAGGAAGCTAAGTATTCATTCTAAGAGGCAGAAATGAGGAGAGAGTTCTTGGCATGAGGTACAGCTTATAAAAGGCATCAGGATAGGAAATGTAGTGTAAGTATATCAAATAGGCTAATTTGCCTGGAATCTAAAATGTGCCAGGGTCAATAATGTGAGTCAAATATTTATGGTAGACTAGAATCAGATTATGAATTGTTATAGGCAAAAATTTTAATTTCCTGGTCCTAGAGATTTTTTTACTAGTAGATACTTTTGAAAAAAAAGATAGAAATTCAAAATGTTTAGATAGGATTTGGTTTTAGTTTGGGAAATATGATTTAAATAGCATGCCTACATTACTAATAGACTCAATCAGAATGATTCATTTGATTTTTGATATTTATATCTGTTTTTCATTTGAAAAGGCCCCCAAAACATATCGACTGTTTCATTATTATTTCCTCTCACATGCTCTGTGGCTGAGATAAAACTTGCCTACTTGCCATTTTACATACTCAATTGTCTGTTGGGAGCCTCTCTATCTTTTCACACACTTTCCTGCTGACCTGCATTATATTCCTTTTCCACTGCTCTGCTTGGAATTCCTAGCTCCTTTCCTGTCATTCCTGTCATTCATTTGTTCCTTCCTTCCTACCTTCCTTCCTTCCCTCCCTCTTTTCCTCCCTCTCT
>NW_025384171.1:0-3240 GCF_016433145.1 Gracilinanus agilis
ACACACACAAATCACTTTGGTAAGCTAATTGGAAAGAGTATAATAACATTTCTGGAATACATCTTTTTCTCTCCTCTGCCCCACCTGAGGAAGACCCTCATCATCACATGCCTAGACTATTACTCACTGATTGATCTCCATTCCTAGGTCTCTCTCCACCAAACTGTCAAATTAATCTTCACAAAATACAAGTCTAACCTTATCACTTCTCTGTTCAACTTCATTTATAGAGAGAATCTCAGTCTTTTGGTGAAATCTCATTCATTTTATTTAAAAATATCTTTATTTGGATATTGAGAAGTAATTTTTTAATAATAATAATAATAGGCATGTTTATTTATTCACTGACCTTTCTTCTGTAGGCACTTCATCTTCTGACCTGGTGTGTTTTCACTATTTATTCCACATGTCTAGAATTCTCTCCCTCTTCATTTCTACCTCTTGGCTTCTCCAGTTTCCTCCAAGTTCCAAATAAAATTCCATCTTTTATAAGAAACCTTTCCTGATCCTCCGTAATATTGGTGCCTTCCCTCTGTTGATCATCTCCAATTTGTTATTGTTGTTTAGTCATGTTTCAGTATTATTGGAATCATTGTGCCTACTTTTGGGGTTTTCTTGTCAAAGATACTGGAATAGTTTGCCATTTGTTTTTCCAATTCATTTTATAGATTAGGAAACTGAGGCAAATGGAGTTACATGATTTGCCCAGGGTCACATAGCTAGGAAGTCTGAGGCCAGGTTTGAATCCCGGTCTTCCTGATTCAAGGCCCAGTTCTCTAACTACAGTGCACCTGGCTGTCCCCTATCTCCAATTTATTTTATCTATTTCTCTTGCTTGTACAAAATCGTTTGCATGGTGTCTTCTCCATTAGACTGTGAGTTCCTTGAGATCAAGAGGTATCTTTTGTCTCTCTTTGTATCCACATTGCTTAGCACAGTACAACATATACTTAATAAATGCTTTTTGATTGACTGACCACAGTAAATATCAAAATACAAGATTTTTAATCTTGACAACCACGTTCTGTGAACCTACAAATTTCCTTTTTTGAGCTTATTTCTTCAGCCATATAATAAGAATAATAATTCTTACAATGCCTACATTACATTTTTAAATGTTTAACATTAAATAATGTTTGATGTTAAAAAATAAAATAAACTTATTAATGTCGAATGTTAAAATAATGCAATAAACTTTAAAATGCCACATAATTTTGAATTATTATTGTAATATATAAGCATATCATGACATTCACTCCAAAACATTAAAAGAATCACTTAAATTTTTTTTTCCTATTTAATAAGAAATAAAGTGAGTAGATATATTTCAATGAATTGGAAGAAATAGGTAAGTATCTCATGAAATGCTCGTGTTGTTTCTAGATTTTATCTTTTCAGGTCTAGGGCATTATTCCTTTGTTTTGGCCTAAAATGTTAGCAGAGTTGTTTTCTATGATCATTAGTTTCTGTCAAGATCAGCTTCCCTTACTGATGCCCATATAATGTGTGGCTAAGTAAAAAGTTTCTATGTGACAAAACAAAAAATAAAATGAAGAACCAATACAATGTCTTAAAAAATATTATTCCAACAGATAGAGAGGGGGAACACTTGATAGGGTGCTAGGCCTGGAATTAGGAATGATCATCTTCCTTATCCCAAATCTGGCCTCAGTCACTTATTAGCTATGTGACCCTGGGCAAGTCACTCAGCCCTATTTGCTTCAGTTTTCTCATCTGCAAAATGAACCAGAAAAGGAAATGGTAAACCACTTCAGAATCTCTGACAAGCCAACAGCAAATGATGTCATAAAAAGTCAGATATGATGGGAAAAAGCGACAACAAATATTTTTCCAATAATGCTACATCCTTGGGAGTAAGGAAATAATGCAAATCCTAAACAATCGAAATTGAAGGTCAACTTAAAGGCAATTAAGAGATGAGTGTTGAGTATTACAGTAAATCGTATTCAAGAAGAGTCATAAAAAATGTCATCAAAGACATATATTACAAGAGAAAATTGAACAAGAACTTTGAAGATGAGAATTCTATTACTAATTGTCTATGCGTCTATGAACAAGTCACTTTAACTCACTGGGCCTCAATTTCCAGAGAGAGGGTCATATTAAGATAGACTTTATAGTCCCTTGAAGTTTGAAAATTCATGAGTCTGACTCATGCTGGAATATAATATTCCACAAAGACAGAACTGTAAAGGATTATCACAACCTCTCCAGGGTAATGCATAAAAATGGATAAAAATCATCAAGTAAAACAAAATTCCTATTGGGAGCCAGACAAAGGTTACTTTTCAGGCAGAAAAAAACACACTCCTTCTTTTTTCAACTGAATATGCTATCAAGACTTGGCCCCTTTTGGTACCATGAACTTGGTATTGGCATGATAATTTAATATTCTCATCCTGGGCTGCACCTTGGAATATGTGGGATAGCCATCTCTCCCCTGTCCTGGAAAAGAAAATGAATAAATAAACATCATGCCTATTATTATTTAAAAATTACTTCTCAATATCCAAAGTGAAGAAATAATATAGCTTTTAATTCTAAATATGAATAAGGAAGGAATCAACCAACCAATCAACATTCATTAATTAAGTGTCTGTGGGTGAGGTACAGTGCTAGATGCTAAAGATACAATAATAAAACTATTTCTCATTATCTTCTTTTGTATACTACTTAACTAATCAATCAATAAATATTTATTAAATACTTACTGTGTGACAGTCAGGGTGTTAGATGATGGAGATACAAAAAGAAGCAAAAAAAAAAAAAAAGGTCCCTGCCTTCAAGGAGTCCACAATCTACTGGAGCTTACAATTAATTAGTAAGTATGTGAGTGACCGTTGGCGGAATTTCCTTACCCATTAAAGGGCACTGAAACTTTTTAATACATACATAAAGATGAAGTATGAGAGGTAGAATGTCATAGAGTGATCGTCATGAAGATCTGGGCATACATGCTAACTTTTATTTGCTACGTAATCATGAATAATTCACTAAACCTCTCAGTGTCCAGAGCTAACTCTTTAGCTTTTATATATACATATATATTTCTTATATTTCTTATTTTCTCCTTTCTTTTTCTTCCTTCCTTTCTTTTTTTTCTATCTTCCTTCCTTCCTTCTTTTCTTTCTTTCTTTCTTTCTTTCTTTCTTTCTTTCTTTCTTTCTCCTTAACTTCAGACCTAGAAATATATATAAAGATAAATATATATATGTGTGT
>NW_025384172.1:0-2045 GCF_016433145.1 Gracilinanus agilis
CCCCCAAATTTCCACCCCCTGCCCCTGCCCTTCTCCCCTGTGCTCCGAGGGGCAGATAAATCACTATGGGCTCGGCTCAGCTCGTCTCCTTTCCTGCTAAGCTCACTCCTGTGCGCGCTACTGGCTGCTGGGCCGAGGAGGGGGCGTGAGCTCCAGGCTCCGTGACTGTGGTCAGTAATGAAGCCTTCTCTTTTTATCCGCAGATTACTGAGGAGCTGCACGGGGCCGGGCGGCGGCGGCAGCGGCGGCGGCAGCAGCAGCAGCAGCGGCAGCAGCGGCCGCGGCCGCTCCAATTCCGGACTCGGGTTTTTAAACGCCCGGGAGGAGACAGAGAGCGCAGCCCTGACCCTCCGCAGCTTTAGGATGAGGTGAGTGGAGCGCCGATCCGTGTCGTCTGCCCCCACCCCCCTCCTCCCAGAGCCCCCTACTTCCCCCGCCCCTGGGGGGGGGAGGCTCACTTGGCAGTTCAAGCTTTAAAAAGAAAATTGCAGCCGAGCGTCGTGGGCGCACATGCCAGTCAGTGCCCGGGGGCAGTGACCGCTTGCCTACTCTGGAGCAGCTGGGAAGCAGTTTGCAGCAGCAGCAGCTGCCTCCACCGCGGGTTTGCACAGTCTTCCCTTCTTCAATTGCCCCAGTGGATGCCCGCTTCCCCGAGCTCGCCAGTCTCGATTTCATTCAAAGCTGCCGGCTGGGCCCAGGAGCTTTGGCAGACGGGCGGCGAATGCCACCCTCCCTTGCCAAGCCTCCCGAGGGCTCCGCCTCTCCCCCTACAGCCGGTAGCCTTTCTTCGGGGGACAGAGTCCCTTGGGACCTGGGAAGGTCCTATTCTTGGAGGAGCCTGCCCCGACGCCAGTGGGCACTGCCTGGCATGGGCTGTGTCCGAGTCTCCAGAGAGAGGCATTGGGGACTTTTGCTGCTGGCCAGGGTAGGACCTTCTGGGTTGGCCCCAGAGCCTAGGAGTGAGTGCCACGGGATGGCGAGTGTTTGGGAAGCTGGACTGTAAAAAAAAAAAAGAAAGAAAGAAAGAAAAAGAAAAAAAAAATGAGAAGGCTGGGCTGTCCTGGAGAACACTTGCCTTTGCTGCGAGGACTTGGGGGCACTTTCTCAGTCTTTTCCTGCTTCCCATCCCCGCTGCCCTGATAAAGTCGCCTTCCCCTTCCAGGGTGCCTGTGCCACTCGCTGCTCTCCCTGGGTTAGTTTGTAAAGGGCAATCTCAAAGCCACAGGACGGGCGTTCCTGTCCCCGTGCATTGTGACCGACCTGCTGTATGGACGGGACCAAGCCAAGGGACCTCCTTCTCTCTAGGGGATTGGTGCCCACTCGGAGGCCAGCTCCGCCGAGAACCCCGTTCTGGCTGTCCTCTTTGGCTGGAGACGAGTCTCCCCTGGAAGTTTCTCGGGACAGGACGGCTCGCGCCCCTTTCATTAGCGGCCAATCCAATTAGTCACGGATACAAATGATCCCGCTGGATTCCGGGGCTCCGACCTCCACCCCCACCCCCTCCCTGGAAAGGAGAAAATGATCGCGCCGCTCAGAAGGCCAGGGTAATTTAAGTGACTTTCCATTTGCCTGCTAAGGAGAAGCGAGGATCCTGGTTTTCCATCTTTCCCCTGCATTGGGCGAGCCTTAACCCCCAGCCACTTTTGGAGACGCTTTTCTGTTCCAGAAAAGGTGCGGGTAGGCGAGAGAAAGAGGCTGGCAGAAATGTGGAGGTTGCCAGGGAAGTGGGTTGGTGGAGGGTTGTTTTTGTTTTTGTCTTTAATGCATTTTCTTAGCTGAGTGCGGGTCTCGGGCTCTGGGTGGAGTGTGATTCGTCTACACCGAGAGTGTGGGGAAAGTGCTCTGTGGAGTGGTTGTACACGGGGGTCCCCCGGCCTCAGCCGGCCAATCTAGGGAGCTTTTGAGCCGGAGCCCAAGCCAAGCCTCGGGAGGACGCCGTGGGTTGGCCGCATCCTGCCTGCTCTCCTGAGCCGGCTGCGGGATGCTGGAAACCGGTCAGCCGTGGGTTGGAAAGGTTGGGATTTGTGAGACTGAAAGAACAGGCT
>NW_025384173.1:0-4357 GCF_016433145.1 Gracilinanus agilis
GGAGCCCGTAGCGCTGCCGGCCCCTGCGGGGGGAGGCGGGGCGCCTGCCAGGGCCCCCCCGGAGGCTGGTCCCCCTCCGGCGGCGGCGGCGCTGGGATAGGTGGGGAGCAGCGAGCCCGGGCCAGGCCCGAAGGCGGGGTTGGGGATGAGAAAAGCCACAGCCTGGCCGTCGGGGGCGGGCACCAGGTGGAAGCCCCCGTACACTTTGGGCGACAGGGCTCCGGCGGGGCTCATCTTGCACTGGGCGGCGGAGCCGGCAGTCGGGGCCCCGGGCAGCTGGACGTGCAGTGGTTGAGCCAGGTGGGAGGGCTGGACGACTCCGGGTGGGGAGTAGCGCACGGGTCCCAGCTGGTTAAGGCAGGCGGCGAGGTGGCTCAGGAGGCGGGAGCGCACGTCCGAAGTGACTCCGTCACAGGAGGACAAGAAGCGGGTCACCTCGTTCATGCACTCATTGAAGCCGGCGCGGTATTTGCCCAGGACGCTTGGGTCACCGCTGAGGGCAGCTGAGAGGAGGAAATAGACAAGGTGAGGGGGGGGTGGCGCGGGCACCAGAACCCACTCTCGAACCCCTGGAACCCGCTCCGGCACACCCGGGAGGTGGTGGGGGGGGGCAGCCTCACCTGTCACCTGGACCCTCTGCAGGCTTCGCAGATGCTTGACGGTCATCTCCAGGATGTCGGCCTTTTCTAGTTTGGAGTGGCGGGAGCTCTGGGGAACAGAGGGTACACGGGTATGCAGATGAAGCGGACGTGCTCTGCTCCAGCCAGTGCCCGCGACCCTGGGCAGCAAAGCCCCAGGCGTCCCCCTCCTCCCCCATCCCCCTCCCCGCGAACTCCGACACACTTACATCTTTCTTTAGAGCGTCCAGGATGAGCGTCTTGAGCTGACCCAAACTCTCATTGATCCGAGCCCGCCGCCGCTTCTCCATGATGGGCTTGGACGACTGTAGAGATAGAGGGAAGACTGGCATTAGCCTCCTGCCACCTTCGGAGCTGGGCATTGCCTGGCACCTCCGGCCCTGGGACCCCCGGTCCTTACCTTGCGGTGCTCACTGGCGCTCTTGGGTTTGTCCGGGGTCTGGCTGGCGCTGGCCGGCGCTCCAGCCAGGGGAGAGGCCCTCGGCTTCTCCAAAGTGTCCGCCGGCATCGTAGGAAGAAGCGAGGCCAAACTCCGGTTCGCTTCGGCCCAAATTCACCAGACACACCTAGCGGGCGAGGGGGGAGGCCGCCCAGGTTTCGGTGGCCTGCGGCGGCTGCTTGAAACTTGCGGTAATGAAGGAGAGGAAGGTGGGAGGGAGTGTGGGGAGACTCCGGCCCGGATCCCGAGCCTTGGCTCCGGACGGACTGGATTGTGTGCTGAGCTGCCAAAGCCCGCGTGCCCGCTTTGCTCGGCCTGGCTGGCGTGAGTCCTGTTGGCTGCCTCCACGTCTAGCCCGGCGCCCTCCTGCCTTGCCTTCTGCCCACCCTCCTGGTTTTCTCCCAGTCCTGGAGTCAGAACAGTGAGCCGAAAGACAGTCCTCTCGGTGCCGCGCTCTGCCGCGCTGCGCCCGCTCCCGCCGCCGCAGCCTGTATTTATGCCTGCGCCGCCGCCGCCGCCACCCATTCGTGTGAAACCCGCTCTGCATTCTTTCCCACACTCGCGCCAGCCAATGGGCTGCCCGCCTCGCCTCCCGGGAGCCCCAGGCAGGCCGGCGATTGGCCGCCGCCCCCGCGAGCTGTCAGTCACGCGCTGGCCTCCCCTCTTCCCCCCTTGCAGCCGGAGGTCGCGGACAGCGGACAAAAGGAAGGGCCCGGGGCGCTGGAGGCAGGCGGCCGCCTCCTCGGGATGGTGCACTGGGGAGGGAGGAAGGGAGGGAGAGAGGGAGGAGGAGCAGTTCCCCGACGCGCCGCTCCCTCTCTCTCTCCTTCCCTTTCCCACCTACTCTACCTACCCACCCACCCAGCCTGCCTGCCTGCCTGCCTGCCTGCCTGCCTGCGTGCGGCTCGCCTGGCGGGTGCGCCTGCTGGACCCACCGCCCGAGGGCTGGGCGCGGGGCCAGGGAGAGAGAGAGAGCTGCTTGGCTGACTCTCTGTTTTCTTGTCCCGAGAGGCCTGGGCGGGGAGGGCTCCTGGATCTGGCCAGCCCAGCTCGCCTTCGGCGCCTGGCACCGGCAGAGGCCCTGGAAAGGCTGTGAAGGGCATGTTCTTGATGGGCACGCCAAGGTTTCTCCAAAGGGGCCACTTAGTCCTCCCACCTTGGGGTAACCGCAGGACCCATCCATCCCAGCTTTGTAACTTAGGATCGCCACCTCCCAGCAGCCCAGGCATACAGTAGGCACTCGATAAATGCTTGATTGGCTGGGGGTGGGGAGGAGGAATACCCCCCTTTTAAGATAAGGGGGCTACTACCCTTTCCCAGCTTCAAGCCTTTGGCAATAACCCTTCCATTCTCCACCTCCAGAATCGGAATTCCTCTCCCAGACACCACAGGGTGGAGGTGGAGGTGGAGGAGGCGGCGGCGGCGGCGGCGGCTGCCTGACCCTGGTGGTCTCGGTCTCTACTGGCCCCACCCTAGTCCGGCCGCATCACCTCTAGCCTCTGGCCTGTTGCAACAGTGCCCAGATGCTCTCTTCTCTACTCACTCTCCGCCAACACACAGGCTTCCGTAGACAATCTTTGTCACTCCTTTCTCAAGGTTCTTCCCGGCTCTCAGTCCATTAATTACCACTTAAACCCGAACTCCTCAACCGGCTTTTCAGCCCATTCATTCATTTAGAAAGCCGGGGCAGGCCCTAGCCTGGTAGCAGCCCAGGGGAAGACAGAGACTGTCCCTGTTCTGGGAATCTTACAGCCTGGTTTAGGGGAGCTGGGTATGACAAGGCTACAGGTAGGAGGGAGAAAGCATCCCATGCTTTAGGGAGGGGAGAAGGAGAGCTCCTCAGAGCCCAGAGAATCATTCATTTCATTCATTCATTCATTCATTCATTCATTCATTCATTCAGCAAGATTACAACTTTGTACCAAGCTACAGTGGGTTGAGACAAGCCCCATTATTCTAAAGGCTCTGGAGATTCCCTCCAGTAACTGGAAGAGCCTTGGATTGGGGAGTCAAGCCCATTTCCTGTCCTGGCCTCACTATTCATTCCTTAGCAAGGGGGTACAGCTCTCAGCCCCAGTTTCTCCAGGGGGAAAAAAACCAGGCACAATAATTGTGGAGTTGTGGGAATGCAAGGTGGGGAGGGATACAAGGTATTAGATGATGCCATTTTTTGCTCATTAGAGGGCTTTGCATGCAGTAGCCTAATAAATGTTGATTGGATGAACGAATCTAGTGGTTAGACCTAGAAAAAAGTGAAGTCCTGGGTTCGACTTCTGCCTTAGACACTGAATAATCGCCAAGTGACCCTGGGTGAGTGGAACTTCTCTAAATCCCACCCATAATAGTACGTACCTCCAGGGATCTGATGGCTTGGGAGAGGGAGGGTTCTTCTGGGCAGACCCAGACCCTCTTTGACCGTTCTTCAGGAAAGCAGGCTTCCTGAGGGGAGGGCCGGTCTGGATTTGGTATCGGAATCTCCTCACCTGACCCAGAACGAGGGCTTAGTTAGGGATCGATTATCTCTTTGTTATCCTTTCCCGGCGACGTAATTCACTTCCTAGCATTCAGAACCAAGCCCCAGATTCCAGCCCAGAAGCACAATTGAATCACTCATTGAGGGGGCTGCCTACTCCCAAGAAAACGGAGTTGTTTCGGTTTTGTCTTCCTAACTTGACTGGAAGTCCCCAGTGGGCAGGGAAGCCTAGCTCGCCCCTCCCTCCTTTTCGCTGGGTTTTCTGCCCACTAAACTGGTGCAAGGAGAGACCTGGGTCTGATTTGCCCCACGCTTAGCTGAGACCTCGGACGAGGCATGAACTGCTCCGAGCCTCAGTTTCCCCACCTGTAAAGTGTGGGTAATCCCAAGAATACCAGCCGCACAGCGCCGTGGTAAGTAAGGTTCAGAGGGGAATGCCTGAATGTAGTCTGAAATGCTCAGTAAATATCTACTGTTCTTGTAACATGATTAGCAACAATGGTGTTACCACCTTATGGGCAATGCCAGCTGCGCATCCTCCGGGCATGGCGTGCAGGACCAGCCCAGGGAGGCGGCTGAGTGCGTGGGCCCGGCCAGGGGAACCCCTGGGTCTCCCTGAGCCCCGGCGGGCCCCAGGCTCCTCCAGCTGTGGCCACAGCAGCTCAGGCACGCGAAGCGGCTGCGCCTGGCCCACGCGGGTAACCCAATGGGCGCGCGCGGGGCTGGGCGTGCCCACTCTGATTGGCTGGTTGGGCCTGGGCTGTCAATCAGCCGGCGGGTCTGAGGTCTGGCCAGGGAGCGCGGGGG
>NW_025384174.1:0-7100 GCF_016433145.1 Gracilinanus agilis
TATATATATATATATATACAGACTTCACATAGCCAAGGGGGTTATACTTCTCCTGCTCTTGCCTCTTTGAACTGCTCCTCAGCCAACATCATCTCCTCTTCCATAGCAGACTCTTCCTTTTTGCCCTGGTGATGGTTTTCCTGACCTGACTTGCCTGCGTGTTTAATGCTATAAAACATGCTAGCCACTCAGCATCCACAATAATCACAATGCAAAATATTTCTTAGTAATTATGACCAATCCATGATGTTCAGTGTAGTCTGGAATATACTCCATTCCAAAGAGAGAGAGCCATTAGGAAGAAAATGGCAGGGCATCCCTGTCCAGATATTCACATATTCCCCAATTCCCTTCAGCTTAGCTGCCTGGTAGAAATAGGCAGTACAGGCACCCTTCCTTATAATGTCCTAGTCTGTGGCAAAAAAACAAGCTTATTCACTACTGTACCATGATGTCCTTCATTTGGGCCAGGACCTTTTGAACTTTCCTCATGGCCTTGGCATGGATGATGTGTTTATTATACTACGGAGTGGAGTAATTATTGTTCTTCCACTGCAGGTATACATTCAAATAGGTCAAATGATCAGTTTCAGGGACAGCACATTTCTCCTGAATTTGATCAGCCTCCTTTTTGTTCCTTAGATCTGTAGAATATGGCTAGTACTGAGAGCATAGAGACAATCAGCAGAATCTCAGAGCTGGATATGTCACAGGATACAATTAACATTTTAGAGAGGGCTGAGTCTAGGAGTTGATGTAAGACCACCTGTGTTATCCATGTGGATACCCAGTGGATGTAAGACCACCTGTGTTATCCATGACCTTTAGGATCTAGAGCTGGTACGTAGAGTTCAATATGTTGTCTTCTGGGGGTGGGTTTATAAAGCGGAACATTCAAACGCAAGTCCTGGATCCCTAAAGATTTGAGCACCACATTGGCCAAATTAGTTCTCTGAATCTCTGGCACTGTTGTGATTAAGAGCTCATTCTTATATGGACTGTGAATGTAGAGCCTGAAACACTGACCTGGTGGTTGCTGATTGGTATTGGCCTGGCTAATTAGAAAATAATTAACAGTAAGAAGGCACTAGAATTAAGAGGGATTGAAATAAAGCTTCCTCTACAAGATGGGATTTTAGTTGTGACTAGAAGAAGGTCAGAGAAGCTTTAAAAAAAGCCAGGTAAGGATGATGAGGGAGAGCATTTCAGGCAGGAGGGACAGCCAGAGGAAATGCCTGTATTCAAGAGATGGAGTGTTTTGTTTGTGGAACAGCAAGGGGCAAGTAACACTGATCTAAGAGAATACCTGGTAGGGAAGAAAGTATAAGAAGACTAAAAAGATAGATGGAGTTGGAATAATAATACTAGGCCTGAATCCCAAAGAGATTTAAAAAAAAAAAAGGTAGAGGAAAAGAACCTATATGTACAAAAATATTTATAGTGGCTCTTTTTGTGGTGGCAAATAATGGAATCCTATACATCACTTGGGAAATGTCTGAACAAGTTATGGTGTATAAGTGTGGTGGAATATTATTGTCCTGTAAGAAATGATGAAAGGGATGAGTTAAGAGAAAATAGGGAAGATTTGTAAGAACTGATGCCTAGTAAAGTGAGAAGAATTTTAAGAATAATGTATACAATGACAAAAATATTGTTAAAACAAACATCTTTGAAACTTGGGAACCAGGGATCTCAGAGTGAGCTGAGGCTAGAGTACTAAAAGCTTTCAGTGTTCGTGAAGTGATCTGATGCAAGGCCCTCCTGGTCTGAGCTCTGTCTCTGTAGAGAGGTGGCTGCTAAATAGTGCGATCCTGATTTTTTTCTTTCTGACTTCAAGTTCTTGTCCTGAGTTTGGCTTAGACTAACAGCACCTGTTGCATTGCCTCATTTGGATTTGAAGAAGACTATTTCTGGACTCAGCCATATTAGCCAGATGGAAAGCTGTTGGTTCAGAGTATAGAATTGTAAGCTTCACTTTGGTCTAGGATTCCTGCCCTAGTTATTACTCTCCAGATTCCAGACTGAGCTGGAAGGTGGTACAGTCTTCTCCCAGCATCTAAGCACTTATGAATTTTCTCCTTGCTATGTATAGAGTCTAGGGCTCCTGACAACTCCTTGCCCTAGAATACCATCCTCAGTGATAGGTCCTCTCCTTCATTTCTCCTACATCTATAACCTAGAACTTGATACTGAACAATAGAGATTCCAGTTGGCACCCTTTCCTGGCCCTAGATAAGTTTAGCCTTCTCTGTATGGATCTGGGACTTTTTCTTGCCTGGTTCACAGCCTTACCCTACATTCCTGGCTACATGTTGTATTCACAGACATTTCTCTGTCTTTTTATGCCCAGTTGACCTGGAAAAATGAATTTTTTTCTGGTTTTCCCAATGAGGATTTGCCCTGATGTGTCTTCTAGATCTGTTTGGAGAAGCTGGTAGGGAAAGCTCACTGTTACTTCTTCCTGCTATTCTGACACCTTGGTTCCACCTTTAGGCAATAGCTTTCTAAT
Source organism: Gracilinanus agilis (assembly GCF_016433145.1). Taxonomy (NCBI): domain Eukaryota; kingdom Metazoa; phylum Chordata; class Mammalia; order Didelphimorphia; family Didelphidae; genus Gracilinanus; species Gracilinanus agilis. The sequence goes on from NW_025384174.1 coordinate 2,510, forward strand.
AGGTCTCTAGGCCTTTCTGCTCTAATCCATCCTCCATCAAATTACCAAAGTAATCTTTCTAAGTATAATTCAGATCATGTCATGGGACAATTCAATAAACTTTAGTGGGCCCTTATGTCCTACAGGGTCAAACTTAAACCCCTCTGGTGATATTTAAGTGTCTTTATAGTCTTCCCCTTCTTATTTTTCTCCTTTTCTTTACTCCTTTTCATGAACTATCCTATTAACTACCCTGGTATACTTACTGTTCTTAGAGCTCTATATTCTATCTCCTTTATTTGGTCTGTCTTCCATGCTTGGAATGCTCCCAGCCATCACCTCCATCTATTTACTTCCCTGAATTCCTTCAAGGCTTAGCTCAAATTTCATCTACCAGAGTCCTGTTCTCACGTCCCAGCTGCTAGTACCTTCCCCTCTGACATTACTTTCTATTCTGTATAAATTTTGTGTATCATTTATTACTTATGTATTATCTTCTCATTAGAATGTGAGCTCTGTGAGGACGGAGATGATGTTTTGCCTTTCTTTGCATTCTTAGCACTAAAGTCCTGGCATTTAGTAAGGTTTAGTCAAAGCTTTTAGATAATCTGACCTCTCTAAATCTCAATTTCTTCATTATAAAATTGAGATAGTAACACTTCTACTACCCATCTCCCAGAGTTATTGTAAGGAAAATTCTTTGAAAACTTTAGCATACTATTTAAATGTGAGCAATTATTAAAAGGACATCATGAAGGTGATTGTACCTGGAAATGCCTAATAGAATAACCACCTATTTTGTGGCATAGTTTCAGGGGCAGGTCTTGAACCCACTAAAACTCCTTTTATGTACTGGCTCATATCCAAAGTACTATTGTCCTAGCTTCTTTCTTTTGGTGTGAAAAATTGAGTCTCCCTTAGAATGCAAACCCCTTTGGGAAGGTTAACACTTTATGATATTATCAATCATCACTGATGGGGAAAAGGTTGCAAAGAGACAGACCTAGAGAAAAAATTTGCTCGTTCTCAGAATAAGAGACTCTGTAGCCATTTAGTCTAATAGTGTCCAAAAGAATGTGGCATACTTATCCTAGATGATGTACAAACATTTCCTCAGGGGACTGAAGAAAATATTAGAGTATAGGAAAGTAATGTGGTTGCTCAGTTGGCTGGCAGCCACTGCCTTCCTCTCCTTCCCACTCTTGAGCCCAGTATAGGCTATGCTGGTTAGTTAGGAGTAGGGATTTCTGCTCAGGTAGGTAGAGGAGCAGTTAGGGAACTGCCCAGTCCTGGACCCTTTCCCTTGTTATCTCCCTATTTCTGCCTACTTCTCCTTACCTAAAACAACCACCCTCCAGACCTGTACCATGATCTCCAGAGACCATTCCACCTTTCTTGACATCAGGAAAGATAAAAATTTACTAACCAAATTTTAATTAAAAATTTTTTTATGTATGGAACTCAATATCATGATTTAATAAGGACAGCCAACTTCTTTCATTTAGAACTTTGCAAGATATCTTTTTCAACTCTGACAGGTATTAAAACCAATGATTAAGATAAACTGAATTGAGAACCAAACCTTCGAATTGCTATATTAGAAAGCATTAAATTAAGATACAGATTTTTGGATGGAAGGCTAGAGCTTTATAGCATCAAACAGGTAGGAAAGCCAACATCTTAGACTTCTAGTACCTGATTCCCTAAAAAGCATGCTCCCTTTGATGAGATAATTTCCTCTTTCTTTGGTTAAACTGAAATCTAATCTTACTCTCAGCTCAAGAACTTACTTATTCTTCTGTATTCTTTGTTACATTCTGCTCTGTAGGGTTCCTCTGATTTCTGTTTACCATTTTGTTGGATAAGTGGATTTAATCTTTATCACTATTTGTGATGGCCCTTTTGTTTAACCAAGTTAGGTGGGAAAGAACTGAGCTCACCAGTGTGAGCTAAAAGCTGTCCTCCCTCCTTAAGAGGGTTTGGAGAAGTAACTTTTCATTCTGAACCCAAACTCTTACTCATAGACTATTACTATTTGAGGGGTAGCCAAAAGATATCATTCTACATCAGTATGACTCTTACAGAAAGGGGAGATGGTCTAGATCAGTGATGGTGAACCTTTCAGAGACAGAGTGCCAGGCCCCTCCGCCACCACATGCTTGATACACCTCATCTCCCCCTTATCCCACACAGGGGAGGGAGAAAATGCTCTCATTGGGCTGCTGATGGAGGGGTGGGTGAAGTGAGAAATGTCCTCAGTGAGTATAGAGAGGGGGAAGGGAGTGACTTGTGTGCTCTGCTCCCCTCCAGCTCTGCCTCCTGTGAGTTGCCAACCTTATCCACTGTGCACTCTGTGAAAAAGTGTTAGGCACAGTGGAGAGGGGGAAGGGAGCAGCTCTGCTAGAGTCCCCCTGCCTTTCTAGTAACAAACTCTGGGGGTGAGGGGTGGGGAGGGAGGGTGGCAGAGTGCTCACAAAGAGTACTCTGCATGCCTTCTTTGGCACCCATGCCATAGGTTTGCCATCACTGGTCTAGATTCTGTTTGGCTTCTCCCCCATTAGTCAGTCTATTGACTATATGGGGTATAAAGGGTATGCAGGGAGGACTAGCACCTCTGGTATGAGGGCTTGCTTGGCCCTTTTCAGGGCTGCTCATTCATCTTTGGCGTCTACCTCTCATCCAACTCTCCCCTGTGACTCTAGGAAGCTGTAGCATGCATAGTGGCCACACCTTGACAGATGACCTAAACCAAGTTGAGGATAACCGACAGGTCTTAAACCCATTAATGACTTAGGAACATGTCTACTCCAAGCATGTGAAGATTTCCCCTAGGAGAATGGGCAGATGAGAACAATTTGTTCTAACAGCCATGAAAAGCAGCTGAAGCAGGTGCTGTGGAGCACCTAGAGCTGGGTCAGACATTGAAGACACGAAGGTCATCTATTGCATCCTGGGTCACTGACGACTAGACTTCAATGATTCTAGAAGAGATGATGACTTTCGATTGATGACTTTGTGCATTTCTACCTCCCTTAAAATCTAATTCATAGCCAAGTCAAGACATCAAACTGTGATGTTTTTTGGTTCTCTTGAAAAATGAGGGATGAAAAACAATTGAATGAATGGGAACAACCTTCTTTCTACTTTTTATAAAGGTGGGCTATATCACAGACATATACCTGTACTATTTATAGGTTGTATTTATACATTTAAGCAATGTTATATATACCACTTATGTCTTACATAAACACATTATCTGGAGGAATATTTTTTTTTCTGGTAAGGGTAAGCAATGAAAAAAATTTAGATACTAGTCTTCCAGTCAAACTTAAATCTGAAAAGAAATCCTCACTATCGCACCCATGTTATTAGTTAGTCATCTATTTGAAGACTTCAAATGAAGGGGAATCCACTCTTTCTTGAGGCAATCCATTTCACTTTTGGATAGGTCTAGATTTTAGGATATTTTCTCTAATATCTAGTCAGACCTAGACAGGATTTTAAATGAATATATCAAGTCAAGCTTATGGATATTTTAAAAACATTGTTATCTAGCAATATGATACAGTCATCATTTTTCAATGAAGACTGAGACATAATTATTGTGTTAGCTGATGGTTGAAAATATAGCTCTGGAGAAACTGCAAAGACTGTGGAGACTAGTAGCAGATACCACCAGAGTCTATGTGATGGTAAAAGAAATAAGAGTAGCCTGCTCCTCATGGGAATGCTATGAGGGGCAGACACCATGGGCATTTTCTCACCTGATTTCTGGAGGTAGACTTTGTTGGGTTTAATTATAATGGAAAGAAATACTAGGTTTGGAGTCAGAAGACAGGATTCTGAATATACCACTTAATTTCATTACAACCCTAGGCAAATCTCTTAACTTCTCTCTTCTTTTTTTTTTTTTAACATTTATTAATATTCATTTTTAACATGGTTACATGATTCATGCTCCACCTTTCCCCTTCAACCCCCGCCCCCGCACCCCCCCCCCCTACCCTTGGCCGATGCTCGTTTCCACTAGTTTTGTCATGTGTCCTTGAACAAGACCAATTTCCAAATTGTTGGTAGTTGCATTGGTGTGGTAGTTTCGAGTCTACACCCTCAGTCATGTCCACCCCGACCCATGTGTTCAAGCAGTTGTTTTTCTTATACGTTTCCTCTCCTGCAGTCCTTCCTCTGAATGTGGGTAGCGTCTTTACCATAAATCCCTCAGAATTGTCCTGGGTCATTGTATTGCTGCTGGTACAGAGGTCCATTACATTCAATTTTACCACAGTATATCAGTCTCTGTGTATAGAGTTCTTCTGGCTCTGCTCCTTTCGCTCTGCATCAGTTCCCGGAGGTCTCTCCAGTTCGCCTGGAACTTCTCCAGTTTATTATTCCTTTTAGCACAATAGTATTCCATCACCCGCATATACCACAGTTTGTTCAGCCATTCCCCAATTGAAGGACATACCCTCCTTTTCCAATTTGTTGCCACCACAAAAAGCGCAGCTATGAATATTTTCATACAAGTCTGTTTATCTATGATCTCTTTGGGGTACAAACCCAACAATGGTATGGCTGGATCAAAGGGCAGGCATTCTTTTATAGCCCTTTGAGC
>NW_025384175.1:0-6353 GCF_016433145.1 Gracilinanus agilis
CCCTTCCCTTCCCTTTCCTTCCCTTCCCTTCCCAGGCTATTATGTGGCTGTGAATGCATGACCAGCACTGTTTCTTCTGTCTGTCATAGTCATTCTTCCTCAATCCTGTGGGAATGATTATAAGAGACAGAGGGACCTGGGGACAACTTTGTGAACCTTGAAAAGTCAAAACAGCTACTGGAAATTTAACAGTTGGAGTCCATGGTATCTACATTAACTGCAGCATTTAAGGGCAATGAGAAGCCAGTTGGCTTGGACCAGGCTGGTAGCAAATTAATTCAGCAGATTTCACTTAAGATTAAGATCCAATGAAAGAACACAACATAGAAAGAAGAAGCAGGTTTAGAACCATTTTTACAGCTTACCTGAAAGCTTGGTGAATGTGTAATTTATTCAAATGAATAATAAATGCTACAGCAAATGAGCCACCAGGGGATTAATGCTTTAGTCTACCAATTAGGGCACTCTCCCACTCCCTCTTCTGCAAGGGTCCTCCTTAATTTTTTTTTAATACTGTCTTATTTCATAGACTGGGTTTAATGCTGTAAATTTGCACTGCATCCGTTTTTCAACCTATGACACACACCTTAATTCTTTCCCAGGGATTTTTGAAACTTCTTAGAAATCTATCTCAGGGGGGGCAGCTGGGTAGCCAATACAAAGTATTGACTCCAATATGGAAGGTAAGGGTTAAAAAAAATAAAAAGAAAAGAAAAAGAAAAGAAATCTATCTCAAAAATACAGTGTAAGACTCCAGGAGTCCCTTTTCACAGAGGTCTCACCAAAATCCTGGGGTTCTAGAAAACGACTTTTGTTCTTGTTGTTTAGTCATTTTTTTAGCAATATCCAAATCTTCACAATCCCATTTGTGGTTTTCTTGGCAAAGGTACTGGATGGTTTGTCATTTTCTTTTCCAGCTCACTGAAGAGATGAGATATAACTGAGGCAAACAGGGTTAAGTGACTTTCCCAGGATCACCTAGCTAGAGATTTGAACTCAGGTCTTACTGACTCGAGTTTTAGAGCTCTATCCACCTAGCTGCATCTGAAACTACTTAGATTACTCTTTTTTCCTCTAAGTAGTTGAGAAACATATAAAGAATCCAACTGGAGGTCAGAAAAAAAATCTCTAGATGTTCATTTCTACCCAAGACATCCTTAAGTTCTTCAATGAATCCCTGGCATAGCAAGGGAAACCTAAATGGGATTCTGAATCCATTCAACAATAAGATAAGCTGGCTCTAGTTTAAGAGCAAACAGGCTCAGATAAGCTCTAAGCAAATGTGAGGAGGCTCTGAACTAAGGGGATAAGCATTTGGAATTGCTTGATTCTGGTTTCTAGACCAGCAGGCAAACCTTATTCTTTGGATCTACAATCCATAAGGATCTTACAATAAAAGGTCTATAAGCAGAAAGGAAGGGGAAGAACATTTATGGATCCGGCACCAGCATATCAAGGATGCAAACAATACTTCTCATGTTATTAGCTACAATCCTAATACTAAATATAGTAATACAATCCTGGTGTATCAGAATTCAAACAAGCAAAAATTATCCCAAAGAAGTTGTCACCTGTAAAGAAATATGCCAGAAAAACTGACTACTGTGCAACTGTAGTCTAAAGTAAAATGAAGAAAAAAACAGTCATTCTTCTCTAATGGGTTTTGAAAACTAAGGTGTTCTCACCTCAAGAAAGTTCTGGGTAGAGAATCTGTTCAGTAGGACCTATAAATGCAAAGGGCAAAGTGTTTATTCCAGACGAGGTCCTACATGTAGCAATATATAGGCATTGGAGACTCTTTGCTCTCTTTCATCCTCCATATCTAATATGTTGTCAAGACCTGCCAATATCTCTCTGATACTGCTATCAACACCCTAGTGTTAAGTCTTCATGGCCTAATGCTTGGATTATTGCAATAGCCTGCTAGTAGATTCACCTGCCTTTTCTCTTTCCATCCCATTCCATTTTCTCCCATTTTCCCCCATTTTGTTCTCCCTTTAATCACCAAAGTGATTTTGCCAAAGGTTGGTTCCAACCATTCTAATGTTTGTCCCCAGGCTCAATAAAGTCCCTTCGCTCCTTATCACTTCTAGGATCTAACACAAAAATCCCATGTTTGGCAATCAAAATCCTTCCACAACCTAACCACTCTCTACTTATATTTCTTAGATCTTAGGATCTTCCCTTCGGTATAGCATCCATCTTCCCTCCCTACTACCAAGTAAATATAGAATAATAATAACAAAATCAAAATTGAATTCTGTGAGATTATGATAAAATTATAATTCCAAATTACAATTTGGGGGCTGGACCCCAAAGAAGAAATGCAAGGATGTACATTCCTCCCATCTTTGCAGATATTGGGAGAATAGGACTGGGGATCAATGACTATGATATAAGACTTGAATGATGTGTTGGGTTTTTTTTTTCTGAACTGATTCTTTTTCTTCTCTTTTTTATTATTTGTTGCATGGGGTGGCTCTCTTTCTAGGGAAAGTGTGAGTGATCTTTTATGAACTGAAGATGGTGTGAAAATAAATATAGTAATTCCTTTGGGTACACTTTCCAATTTAGGTTTAGAAGGTTTCAGGGAATACTCTCGGGATATGAATTCCTAAAACCTCTACACATGAGCTTTCCTTGAATAATTGGCCAGTAGACACAATTCCTGGCAGTGTGATCCTGGGAAAGTCATTTAACCCTGTTGGCCTCAGTTTTCCTATCTATAAAATGAGTTGGAGAAGGAAATTAAAAACCACCCTAGTGTCTTTGCCAAGGAAACCTCAAATGGGGTCACAAAGAGTTGGACGTGACTAAAAAAGACTGAACAACCACAACAAAAACACAATTAGTTCAAAGCAAAAACTCTTAATAAGATGATGTGGTGAGAACAATAGCTACAAAGCATTTCTTTCACCTTAATGTAGGGGGGGAACTCTTCCCAAATAGTAATATTTTCCATGAGAAGAATGAGTACAAGTATTAGGACAATGGTAGCATGAGAAACATGGGAAAAGGTGTCAAACTTAAATAAAAGTGGTTGCCTGGGGACCATATTGATTTAGAAAACAGTGAATTAATATTGTTTTGTCGAATTTTTATTTATCTCGTTAAATGTTTCCTATGTTCATTTTAAGCTGATTCAGGCAGTACTGGAAAGTTTTGTGAACTATTTGAAACTTGTGTACCAAGAATTTGACATTTTGGTTAGAGAATTCATGAGGCCAAGGTCACTCATGCCTTATTCTGTAGAATGGCTTCCAATGTCTACTCATTTAGTGACATCAAGTTGATTCCCACTTAGTACAGATTCTCTGCTGGGTGAATCTGTCAGCTGGAGCCTTCTCCCTATAGTTTGATTCTTGACCCTCTGGTCTAATTCTCTCTTGAATCATTAGCTGGTTCTTCTCTAGTACTAAGGGGTCACACTTTGAAACTCCTTCCCACTGCTGACTCTTCCCCAGAGTTAGCTAGAGAGTCTCCCACTGGTTGTATAGTTAGTTGCTCTACTGGTCCTTTCCCCCCCTGTTTTCCTCTCATACAAGAGCAAGAATAACACTGCACAAACCTTAGCTGTGTTCAGGGCTAGCCGCTTAGACATTTTAAAGACCCAAAATGTAGGCATCTAATGCCTAATTGCCCCTCCAATTTCATCAGGGCACCTTCTCCATTTTTTGTGGAGTGGACTTGGAGTCATAAAGATGTGAATCCTCTCCCAAACACCTGTTAGTTGTGTGACCCTGGGCAAATCACTGACCACCTCTCAGCCTCAGTTTCCTCATCTACGAAATAGGAATAATTGTAACACCTACTTCACAGAATTGTTGAGAGGACCAAATGAGATTACATATCTAGTTTCTTTGCAAAACCTTACATAACTGTGTCAATATTAATTATTTCATAATAGAACAACAATGCATAGACTTATTTTTGCAGCACTTAAAGGAACATATTAACACCTCTTCTTTCCATTACCTGACCCCTTCTGTGATTTCATCTCCTAGGTTGGGGAGGGGGTAAATCAATTGGGCAGGAACCAACTTCCTCTTCTCTTCCTTCTAATCCTTACACAAAAGACATCAATAAGGATGTTTTTAATCTTCCATTGAATATCACCCTGTACATTAATGCCCTTGCAAGTTTCACGATGTCCTTGCAAGGCTGTGGAAAAATTTAGAGATGGTCTAATACAAATGGAGAGCTCACTGAGAAAAAGGATGGCTGCAGCTTTGGGACCCCTTTTCTAAGGCTTGTTTCTCTTCACCCTGAAATGTTTGTTTGCAGCAAAGAGAAAATGGAATATTGATTATCTTGTGCAAAAGATAGAAAGCTACAGAATTATTGGTCAAGGTACCTGATAAAATCCTGGGGTCCGATCTGATATTTGAATGCCAAGTGTCTCCCCACTTTTTAGCTTAATTCTTTAATTAATACACTTAATAAATGCTTGCTGAAAATGACAACCCAGAAGAAACAAAGGGATATTTTAAAAAAAATAAGAGATTTAAACTAACAAAAGAAAAAGTAGAGAACTTCAATCCAATCTTGGATAAAGAAAAAGAAATAGCAGGAAAGGAAAAATCAAAGGAGAATCTCTTGCTCTTGAAGGATTTTTCAGAAGAATCCTATCAAACATTTCAATATCCATTAGTACCAATACTGCACAAATTATTCACAAAAATAGTGAAATTCTGCTAGACTCCTTTTATGAACAAAACTATTACTAATATCTAAATCAGAGAATGAGAGATCTTAGAAGGATAATTGTAGATCAGATTTGAAATCAAATCCTGTCAAAAGGACTTCAAAAATACATCTAAGAAATCATTTTTACGATTAAGTTTGATTTATTTTTTGTTTTTATTTTTTTATTCTGAATATTTTCTCCTAGTTACATGTTTCATGTTCTTTCCCTCTCCCCCAATCCCCCCTAACCCTTCTTAGCTGACACACAATTCCACTGGGTTTTACATGTATCATTGATCAAGACCTAAGTTTGATTTATACCAGGGTTTATTTATGCAGATGATTCTTCATTAAGAAAACAAGTAGCATAATCACATGAAAAACAATGTCCAGAGGGTTCCGGGTTAAGATGGCGGCAGAGTAAGAAGCAGCTCTTAACCTCTCCTGACCTAAACACACAAAACTCCTCAAGGGGACATAAAAACAAGTCCAGACGAACGGAGGAACCCCACAACAGGGCACAGCGTGGAAGGTACGTGGAATCGAGACATTTCCAGGCTATAAAGGGCTCTCACTAAATCGCGGGCTGAGCAACCGCCCCACCCCCAACCCCTCCACACACAAGATCTAGAGCTCTGAAGCCAGCTAAAAAGAAATAGAGCAAGTTTGGAGCACCCATCGAGTCATTGGCAGCTCCGGGTCCTGTTCCTGAGAGCAGCAAGATTTAAGACCCCAGTAAGCCAGAGAACGCAAGAGAAATCTGAGCACTGGAGCAGAGACCGGATGCTGGGCGCAGAGCGCAGGCTGAGCAGAGTACAGGCACGGGCGGAGGCGGGGGTGGAGGCAGACACAGCCAGGAACTAAAGCTCTGAAAACCTGAGTGGGGAACCAGTGCAGACGGGTATACGACTGTGGAAGCAGCGCCCTGAGACTTGTAAAGGAACCTCCTGCAGAGGATCAAGCAAGGGGATCCACCAGGGGGCTTGACCGCGGACAGACACTGAGCGCGAGGATAAACCTGAGAAGCTGCTGGGCTAATGATGGCTACCCACACTCAGGAAATTCAGAAGAGAAAGAATAACAAGAAAAAGAAGCCTTTAACACTCGACAACTTTTACACAGAGAAAATCCAGACAACCGAGCAAACAGAGGAGGAGAACAAACAAGCATCCGAACCCTCCTCAAATAAGGAAAACTCCTCATAAGCTATGGAAGAGTTCAAAACTGAGATTTTGAGGAAAATGGAAGAGATCTGGCAAGAAAATAACTGTTTAAAAGGTAAAATCTTGCAATTGAACACCAGAAATGACCAGATTGAAAAGGAATACCAGAAGATTACGGCCGAAAACCAGAAGATCATGGCCGAAAACAAGAAGATCATGGCCGAAAACCAGAAGATCATGGCCGAAAACCAGAAGATTACGGCCAAAAACCGAAAGATTATAGCGGAAAATCAATCCCTAAAGGCTAGAATTGAGCAATTGGAAGGCAATGATCTCTCAAGACAACAAGAACAAATAAAACAAAGTCAAAAGACTGAAAAAATAGAAGGAAACATGAAATATCTCAATGAGAGAGTGACAGACCAAGAAAACCGGTCTAGAAGAGACAATTTGAGAATAATTGGTCTTCCAGAAAAACCAGAAATTAATAGAAACCTGGACTCC
>NW_025384176.1:0-1842 GCF_016433145.1 Gracilinanus agilis
GAGAGAGAGAGAGAGAGAGAGAGAGAGAGAGAGAGAAGGGGAAGTTTGAGGCTGGCAAGACCAGCTCAAGAAGAAGGAGGGAGGCTGGCGCTCTGAATAATGGATGGTTTGCTGTCTGTACTCCATCCTACTCTGTCATAGTCTGGTGGCAGACCTAAGTCAAATCTCCCATCCCAACTCTGCCACCACCCTGAATAGGCTGCTTGGCTGCTTTCACTGAGATTGGTGAGTTTGGTCAGATGGTCAGATTGGTCAGAAGGAATTTGGGAAGGATGGATTTATGCTCATTCCCTTTCAGCTACTTGTTCTGAATCATAAGGAAGGGCCAGCACCCTGAAGGGAGCCTTGGCCTTGGCCATGTCTCTAAATGTCAAATTTCAGCAATCTGTCCTCTCCTAATTCTGCTCTTTCTTGCTTCCCTCAGAAGTCTGGGTGAAGAGGGAAGGCTCTCTCTGTATGGAGTTACAGAGAGGTTTTTGCCTGAGGCTACTTTTTGGGGGAGTGGATGAGGGGGAGTGGAGGGTATTGGGGGGGTGGTTCTGCTTTATGCCGCCCCAGCCCCACTCCCCTCTCTGTGCCCAAGGTGTGTACTCTTCAGCTTCCTGGGGTTTCACTTCTAGCTGCTCTCAGGGGGTGCTCTTGATCTACTGCCAAGAATTTAGAGGTTCTTCCCCACTGCTTTAATTCTAGGGTGCTAGCTATGAATCCTGCCCCGTAGGTGGGGTGGGGGAGAGTTTGATTAGCTCGAATTTTGGTGGGAGCTAATTTACCCCCTTATAGCATGGAAATTCCCAAATCCCACATTCCTTCAATGATATGCCCTATTGTGGAGTCCTTTAACTCATCTGAACTTGGCCTTTTTGTTCTTGTGAGATATCATACAGGTCAGTGGTGGGGAGGGTAAAAGTTCTGCAACTATTCTGCAGCCATCTTAACCCGAAAGTCCAGCTCCTTTTATAGGTGAGGAAAATGAGACTATCAGAGTTAAATGACTTGTCCAGGATGGCATAGCGAGTAAGTATCTTGAGGCTGCATTTGAACTCAGATCTTTCTGATTCTTGGCTAAGTGCTCTATCCACTGAGCCACCTAGCTGCCCTGAGAATCTATGAGGTTCTCCCATTTGACTCTCTTATAGCTCAGCCTCAGTTTCAGAAAGAATTGAGTACTGGGTGACTTGTCTCTGAAGTCTCCGCTTCCTTGTTCTGCAGAATGAAGACACTGAGCTATATAACTCCTAAGGTTGCTTTGAGGTCTAACATTTTGCTTTGATTCTTTGAGGGTTTTGTTGGAGGGAAAAGGATTTTGAACCTTTTGATCTTCTTTCTGCTCTCTCAAAACATCTATCTCCTCCTCACCAGAACATTGTGGCGTCCTGCAACCTTCACACATGAAAGCTGGTGTTCTGGCAATTTCTGCCTTTATGTCCATCCCTTAACTTCCACCTCAATTTCCCCTACTGCCAGGGAAAGGTTTCTTTCATGTCATATTTTCTAGAGTAACTTGTGGTATTTGCCCCAACTGTTCCAGGAATAATTAAGTTAACCAATAAGCATTTACTCCCCTTTTACTATGCAATTGACATTGTCTAAGGCGTCAGGCACACAAAGTCAAAAAAGACCTGAAGGACTTGGCATTTTTCATAGGGAGATGACATTTAAATGTATTTTATTTATATGTATAGAAATTAATATGAACACACTTTTATAATCTATTAGGAGATGCAAAACAAAAGTGATATAGTAAAATATTTTTTAAAGAACCATATCCTCTGCTTTTTCTTTGAAATATTTTTTGCTTTGAGTTTTTTGTCTCAGATACTAATTTTCTCTCTTTTTCTTTTT
>NW_025384177.1:0-3341 GCF_016433145.1 Gracilinanus agilis
AGGAGAGGAAACACAGAAGAAAATCAACTGCTTGAATACATGGGTTGATGAGGACATGATTGGGGATCGAAACTACCACACCAATGCAACTATCAACAATTTGGAAATAGGTCTTGATTAATGACACATGTTAAAACCAGTGGAAATGCATATCGGCCAGGGGAGGGGGGGAGGTCAGGGGGTGAAGGGGAAAGTAAGAGCATAATCATGTAACCATGTTAACTTTTCTAAAATATAAATATTAATAAATGTTTTAAAATAACTCAATCCTGCAGGTGGAAGTTTCTCAACTGACAAGGATCATTCAAGGAAAACCTTCCCAAGTCAAAGAAGATTCTGCGAAAAAAAGAGAAGTAAGACTCAAAAGTCAAGAACTCAGGACAGCTACACCTCTCTGGAAACTAAGTATTCTAGATAAAGGACGACAGACAAGAAAAGTCTACTTGACTTTCTGTAGTGACAAAGGACTGGAAACCCACTGATTAGGGAATGGCAGAACAAACCATGAAATAAGCATGCCATAGAATGTTAATGTGTGGTAAAAAATGACAAAGGCGAGGAATTCAGGAAAACATGAGAAGATTCAGACAAAGTGATGAGTCAGCCCTCTGGGCACAAAATAAGGCAGAGTTATTAAAACAAGGCAATGTGTGGAGGGGGAGGAAGGAGGACTGACCAGGGGTATCACAGAGTGGGAATAAAACACTATTTTAAAAATTAAACTCCATTTTGGACAGGAAGGGGAAAAAAAGGAGTCCAAAACAGCTTTGGTCTAAGGACTCACCTGGAAAAAACAAAAGCCTAAGCAAGCAGTTGTCACCTTGCCCACGTGAGGTTTTACCATATCCTCAAGTCTTTCATAACAGCCCTGAGGAGGGAAAAAAGGAAAAATTTCTGTCAGCGGGAGCCAGCATCCTCTGTGGCGAGGAGAGCAAATGTAAAGTTTTCCTGGTGTGGAGAAATGAGGGACCTAGCTTGCTCACCTTCCACCTAGGGAAGGGGAAGTTGGCAACAATCATTGGTAGCCATTTTCCCAGATGAGGTCCTCTGCTTTTCAGTGAAATCTCGCAAGGAAAAACCCCCTTCCCACCTGGGGCACAGTCACCATTCCCCAGAAATAAAACAAGGCACAGGCTAGCCACCCCACAAACTGCTCTCCTCGCCCTCCACTTCGAAGATGGCTACCCACCTGTTTATGTTGATGTTTTTTATCCTTCCTTTCACTAAAATAGCAGCCACTAATCATGCAGCAACTTTCAGGGTAGAAATTACCCATCTGCTGAAAGTAGACAGTTGTTTCGTAGTCTGCAGGACCATCAACACCACAGCATTTGTACTAAAAGAGTCAATCAAGACAGTTTGGCATTGAAATGTGGATCATCTTCGGCCTAGCATAAAAATGGAAACTAACACAGGGCAAATGAGAACCAGAAGTGTGGAGATAAAATCCAACAGGCTTCTGACAGAGGTTCTGACTTATGCTAGAACACACAATCACTGACCTTCCAAATGACCATTTCCCTTTCAAAACCCTTAGGTCATAGCCTTTTCTATGCTCAGGGAGCCTAGCTGGGTGGCATCTAGGCCTCAGGGTGAGGCAGGCACCCAAGTGAGCCTAGCCTCAATCCCTACAGAGGAGAAGCACTGGAGAAATGAAACTGTGGACCACCAGCTGAGCACAGACAGCCTCATGGAACAGCTTGGGTCCCCAGAGCTGCTGCTAACCGTGGCTTCACAGTTTTTGTTCTGAAAATGTTCTGTGGGTGGCTCTAAATGGCTTGGAATGTAAATGCAGGAGAACGGAACAGGAGGAGAGTGGGTTGGATGGCCTCTGGGAAACTGTACAATTTTCTGATGTCGCCCTTTGGAATTGACACCAGTATATGCCTAGTGATGGCATACGGCAGTGAGTCAATGGACCCCAAAGTGTCTAAAGAACTCAATGTAAGGATGATTCAGAGGGCAATGGAGAAAGCTGAGTCATCTCAAACGAGGAATTATGAAGGCGAAATGGAGCCTGGGATGATCTCTAAAGAAATGTACAAGTTAAAAAGAAGGACTGGGGTCCAAAAAAAGCTCCGTAAGAGCCATGGATGCCCATCAGAGATCCCCTGAGCTCTGCCGGTATCCTAGCAACATTGGGGAAAAGGAAGAAGGTAGGAAGGCCTGTGGTAGACATATAGAGTATGGGGACTGGCTAGGACAGCATGGATGCATGGGGGAAAGAATCTGCCTTACTGGGGGAAGTGGCACCCCCATCAAGCAGTTCACAAATCTACTGGAGTGTTTTAGCACTGGGGTGGGCATTGGAGGAAAGGCTGACTGAAAAGGGAAAGCTAGGCTTCCTGCTGCCAGAAAGGCATGGGAGAAGAGACTGAGAAGGGACAGAAGGGAATACGATTGTGAGCACATTGGTTCAATCCCCTTTGGCTTGAACTGACAACTTGAGTGTTTTTACAAACTTTTCCCAGAAGTTCTTGAACACTTCCCCCAAGATAGTTGCATATTTGGAAGTAGCTGCCTTAGCACTCTGACTGCCCTGGCTAGAGAGATGACAGCCCACTTCAACCCTTCCACTCCTCAGCCCAGCCCCTAAGCCATCTCCTTTGTGGCCAACTACAATGCACCCACCTGCTCAGAAAACAGCTGCCCCCCCCAAAACAGGGGGCCAGATAACGAAGAAGATGTTACACTCCCAGCCTCAGGTGTACAAGGCTCTGTTACAAGAAGGAATCAGGGATCTGTCACCCTAGTGGCCACATAAAGGAGGTCCTCTTCTCAGAACAGAGAGAAGGAACATATGCCCCTCTTTCTGGGAGCATTTGGGGAAAAAAAAAAACCAAGGACACACACATTACCCCTCTCTGTAACTTGTCCAAGGCAAAACTTCTGGTTGGGTCTCTAGGATTATACTTCTCCACAGTTCTTAGCAAAGTTTTCTTTATGCTGTCCCTTATCTGCAGCAAGCAAGGGAAAAATAACACCAGTGAACAAAACTGCTTTCATGGGAAGGCTTACATTTCCAACTCAGGGAGGAAGGGTTCACCTGGATATAACCAATGATATGTCCAGCTCCACATTCTGTACCAAGCTGGGAGTTCTGGGAACATCTGGTCCAATTCCCTCATTTTCCAGAGGAGAAAACAAACACAAAGAGATAAGGTGCCCTGGCAAGTGGTAGAGAGAGGATTTGACCCTAGTTCCTGATTAAAACCTAGGTCTGGGGGGTTCCGGGTTAAGATGGCGGCAGAGTAAGAAGCAGCTCTTAACCTCTCCTGACCGAAACACACAAAACTCCTCAAGGGGACATAAAAACAAGTCCAGACGAACGGAGGAACCCC
>NW_025384178.1:0-3238 GCF_016433145.1 Gracilinanus agilis
TATATATATATATATATATATATCCAAACCTATCCAACATTCTGCTAAGTAAATAATTCTGTCTAGAAACTTGGATGGTATCTCTCCCTCATTTTGTTTAATTCTTTCAAATTTAGATCATGTCTCTGATCTCTTGGAAAAGCCTTTCATTGTATGACAGCGTCTCGTGCCTTGACCAATTCCCTGTATCCTGCAAAAGAATTTATCTCCCAATTTGGGCCTTGTTCAGGCTAGTCAGTTATTTTGGGGTTTTGATTTGTCAGTGATAATATTTTGCTTCTCCCTTTTAATTAGTAATTCATCGAAAAGAATGTCATAGTCAATATAACTCGGGTCATACTGTTACATGATTTTCTTGAATTTTTTGACCACAGCAATTGATTCGTATTCAAAGCTTGGAGTTCTCTTCTTAAACGAATCAATATCTGATTTGGCAAAACTCTTGTGTAACTCAGATTTACAATCTCATGCTCTGAGGTATACACAGGCAACTCTCTTGTGGGAAATAGTTTTGCAGGGTTTGCTTCAAGTTTGCTTCAAGCCTTGGTTTCTTTGTCCAATTTTGTTGTATTTTCCTTGCCTACTTGCATTCTATTCAGTGAGTTTTCTAGATAGATGAGTTTTAAATTAAGTTCATCAAATGCCAGTTGCTCCTTTCCATTGTCTAAACACCAGTAAAGCCAGTTTCTTCACTGAAATTATTAGTATTAGTATAGATATAAGTAATGGTATGTAAGATATTATCTCTAGTAAAGTGAGAGATAGCAGTGCTCTCACCCACTGAGGCAATCCTAGTCCCTGAATGTAAAGTGGGACAGTGTATATGATAAAAGCTGGAATTTCTCCTAATTTAAGATAATTGAGCACCATTTTTCTTCAAAAATCCTTTTTACTCTGATAGAAAAGCTGTAGCAGTTGTGCCTATGTTATCACACAGTACCCCCTAAGGATCACTGCACTGGTACTACATATTAGAATTTTAAGGCTTCTGGTGTTTGGCCTTCTCAATACATCTCCCAGTTGGTGGAAAAACTGCTCTTTTAAAAGTTAAAATGTAGCAAGTTCATTCTTTTTGCTCACCAGAACTCTTGTCGGTATTTTGAGGTTGTATCTATTTATATTAAGAAAGGCCAGTTGGTTAACTTTGTAATACAAGTTAATGAAGTCTGGGAAGAACAGTAGGGCCTCCTTGAGGGATTAAACTGTCACAACATGGAAGCAGTTGTAAAAAGAAAAAAACCTCTGTTAATTAAGGTTTATGAGGATTAAAGTTTTAGCAGAAAGGTAAAGCAGGGAAAATCCTATAAACTAATGGGTTTCTACTTCCAACCCCAAACTTAAGGTCCTCATGGACCTTAAAGTCTTCTGTCTAGTCAAAACCAGACTTTCACTCTTTCCTTATCTATCTTACCCAAAATCTATCTATCTACAACTACTTCTAATTATTATTCTTATATTATTCAGAATTGCCTCCTTATAATGTTCACCTAGATGTCCACCTTCTAGAAGTTTTGGCTAATGGTTTCTGGCCAGAAAAGACCAGAGCCCTGACTGCTCACTGTATCCACAGAGTAGCTAAAACAAGATTTTCTTCTTTTAAACTCTAGATCTTCCTTTCACTGCTCTTCCCCAAACTTCCAGCTCCTTCCTCCTTCCACAAGTCACCTGAATAAAGGAATTTCCAGGAGCCAAAGTTTTTGCCACCTCTCTGTGCAGGGAACACCAGCAGAGAGAGTGAGACAGTTGGAGCCAACAGAACTCTCCAACTGCTCCCAGATCTCAGAATTCCTCATCCAGACTCAGCTCAAGATTGCATTTCAAGGCAGGCAGTCTGCTCCTGTTTCTTACTTATAAAACTCTTAAAAACCTAAAATCTATTTTCCCCTTAGTAGGGGATACCCATCAATTGGGGAACACCTGATTGAAATAGAATATTATTGTGCTATAAGAAATGAGCAGGTAGAGCTCAGGAAAACCTGGAAAGACTTACATGAACTGAAGCAGAGTGAAATAAGTAGAACTAGGAGAACATTGTACACTGTGACAGCAATATAGATGAACAACTCTAAATAACTTCACTATTCTCAGAAACACAATGATCCAAAATAATCCCAAAGAAAAAAATTCCATTTGCTTCCAGAAGGAACTGATGGTGTTTGAATCCAGACAAAAGCATACATTTTTCATTTACTTAATCTTTTTTTTTTGTTTGAGTTTCCTTCCGCAAAAGGATTATATGGGAAATATTTTACATGTTTGGGCCTATAAGATCTATCTCAAATTGCTTACTACCTCAAGCAGGGATGGGGAAATAAGGGAGAGAATTCAAGACTCAAAAATTTTTTAAAATGTTAAAAAATTTTACATGTAATTGGAGAAAAATTAAATATTACCAAATTAAAAAAAATTTTTTAAAAGAGATTTAGGCTATTAAAGGAGAAGGAAGGTAAAATGGAAAACCTACCATTTGCTGATTTGTTCCTAATTGAGAGAAAAGAAAAATAGCTATTGGATGAAAAACATTTGTTTGTACATACCCTTCCTTTTCAAATGAAATAAAGGATAAATGTTAGTAATTATTGATAAAGTTAGTCAAGTGTTATTAAATGACCTTTCTTTTGAAAAAATACAATTTTCTTTTTTTCAAATAATGACTGAGATTCTACTTTTTCATGAAATGACTATACTTAACAAAAACATTATTTCATTTTCTTTTGTGCCTAGGAGCAACTCTGTAATTGTTTGCTCCAATTACAGCATTACTATTTTAAACCAAAACCCATTTTTTCTGTATCCTAGCTTTTTTTTTAACATTTATTAATATTCATTTTTAACATGGTTACATGATTCATGCTCCACCTTTCCCCTTCAACCCCCCCACCCGGACCCCCCCCACCCGTGACCGATGCGCGTTTCCACTAGTTTTGTCATGTGTCCTTGAACAAGACCAATTTCCAAATTGTTGGTAGTTGCATTGGTGTGGTAGTTTCGAGTCTACACCCTCAGTCATGTCCACCCCGACCCATGCGTTCAAGCAGTTGTTTTTCTTATATGTTTCCTCTTCTGCAGTCCTTCCTCTGAATGTGGGTAGCGTCTTTACCATAAATCCCTCAGAATTGTCCTGGGTCACTGTATTGCTGCTGGAACAGAGGTCCATTACATTCAATTTTACCACAGTATATCAGTCTCTGTGTATAGAGTTCTTCTGGCTCTGCTCCTTTCGCTCTGCATCAGTTCC
>NW_025384179.1:0-3066 GCF_016433145.1 Gracilinanus agilis
CTTCTTTCCCCCTCTCCCCCCTTCCCTCCCTCTCTTCCTTCTTCTTTCCCCCTCTCCCTCCTTCCCTCCTTCTCTTCCTTTCTCCTGAAAGGTGTAGGGCCAAGAGTAGAGGTGCCGAGCCACCGCCCCTGCCACTGGGGAGAGGAATTGCTTGAGCTCTGGAGTTCTGAGCTGCGGTGGGGATCCATCCAATGAGGCGAGCACGCTTGGTCCGGCTTCAATATGGCGAGCTCGCAGGTTGCTGAGGAAGGGCCCAATCAGCTCAGGCCAGAAATGGAGCCGGTCAGAGCTTCTAAGGTTTCTAAGCTTTGAAGTGGAGGGGACGAGGGGGCAGGAGGGGGCAGGAGGAAAAAAAGGAAAGGAAAAACAAGGGGATATGGCGGGTACATGGATGTAGACACGGATGTTGGTCTGTTCTAGGCTATGCCGGTGTGGCTGGCCTCTCCACACTGGCCCAATTCTGCCCTGCGAGCGAGGCGAGGGGCAGAGTGAGTCTTGGCACCGAGGGTCCAAGGGAAACCCCAGGCTCAGCCTCTGGGGAAGCTGTTCTGGAACACTTGGCTGACGTTGGCCTGAGCTCCGAGGAGCCGTGTCCCGGGCTCTGAAAGCTGGCTGGAGGACCAGTCAACAGCGTCAGGACCGGGCTGGGAGACCTATTCCAATAATGAATAATCCAGGAGAGAGAGAGGGAAGGGTCACTGCCTCGAGCACGCATGCCAGGATGGCCTTCCTCGGGCCACACAGACGATGGAAAGCAGCAGAGGGGTCCTGGGGAAGGGAAACCCCTCTGGGCTTCCCCCTGTCTGAGGGGGCTCTGCACGGACGAAGGGGGTGCCGCTTCACGGACAAGCAGATGCCACCAGGAGCCGCTTGAGCGGGAAGAGGAGGTCACCCAGCTGGACAGAGCCGGCCGTCATCCTCTGGGCCCTCATCTGATAGCTATTGGGTGATTGCAGTGTCCAGAGAATTTTCCACCATCTGTGCTAGCTAACGGGTGCAAGAAGAAGAAGCTCAGGCATGGATAATTGGGACCAGCAGAGCCCAAGCGCCATTTCTCTCCTTCTGTCCCGCCGACACACGGACGCTCCCAATAAGGCTGGGCTATGGCTCACGGTCAAGTGAACTTCCTTCTCTAGGCCTTCCTCTGGGTAGAGCGGCCCAAAGGGAGGCTGGGTGGGAGGGGAAGACGGTTTGGGACCCGACATTTGCAATGGATAATCCCTGTTTGGCTCCTCCAGAATTGACGGAATTGGACAAAGAGGGTGAGGTTTCCCCTTCTTAAGATACTGGCCTGGTGGACACGTCCAGTAGGAAAGAACTCACTTTCCCAGAATCCCCAAAGTAAAAGTCCTTCTCCCACACGCCCACTCCCTGCCCTGGTACTGCTTGGCTCCATGCTCGGAAGGCCCTCGCTCCTCACCTCTGCCTCACACGATCCCTCTTTTCCTTGAAGGCTCAGCTTGAGCGCCACCTTCTACGTGGAACCTTTCTGTGCTCCTTCCTAAATGACCTCACATTAGGGGAGGCAAGTGACTCCGTAGATAGGGCACTAAGCCCGGAGTCGGGAAGACCTGAGCCCAAATCCTGCCTTGGACTTGTCCTAGCTGTGTGACCCTGGGCAAGTCACTTAACCTCTGCCTTAGTTTAACCATCTGTAAAATGGGGACAATAATGGCGCCTACCCCTCAGAGTTGTTGAAAGGATCAAATGTAATAATCATGATAAGGCCCTTTAGCACAGTGCCTGGCACACAGTAAATACTATTAAATATTAGTTATTATTGTTGTATACTATATATGCCTTTTGATGTATTTGTCTCTTTCCATAGAACATAAGATCCCTGAGGGCAGAGATAATTCCATGTTTTTCTTTTTGTCTTTAAATCCTTGGCACTTAGCACACAGTACATGCTTAACCACTTCAGTGTATTTGTCAAGAAAGCCCCAAATGGGTTTTTACGGGCAACTAGGTGGTACTGTAGACAGATCCTGGAGCCTGGAGTCGGGAAGACTTAAATTTGGTCTCATACACTTACTAGCTATGTGACCCTGGATAAGTCACTTCATCCTGTTTGCCTCAGTTTTTGTTTCTTCATCAGTCAAATAAGCTAGAAAAGGAAATGTTAAACCACTCCATTGCCTTTGCCAAGAAATCCCTGATGGTGTCACGAAGAGTTGGGCATGTCTGAAACAACTGAACGATAACAGGGGCTTAATAAGTGTTGATTGATTGATTGATTGGTTGATTGACTATTGATTGGAGAGCTTGTATTGCTGTGATGCTACAGACTGTAGGTGCTCCTCAGAGGGAAGTGGGCATTGCCAGAAAGAAGAAGACAAGCTCCCCTGGTGAGGATGTCTGGGTACCAATTAAGAGCATGGAGCCACTTGGGCACAGCAAGCCAATCATTGGCCAATCTCTCAGGATCCCTCGAGCCAAGCAGAGTGTGGGAAACGGAGAACATCTGACCACGTGGTACCAAGTGTAGGTGTTAAGATAAAAACTCTAAAAATTGGGGCAGTGAGGTGGCTCAGTGGATTGAGAGCCAGGCATAGAGATGGGAGCTCCTGGATTCAAATCTGACGCCAGACACTTCCTAGTTGGGCAAGTCACTTAACCCCCATCACTTAACCCTCACCCTTCTTCTGTCTTGGAAGCAATACATAGTATTGATTTTAAAACAGAAGGTGAGGGTTTGAAAAAACACCAAGATAAAATTCTGAGGCAGGTTAGTGCAGGCAAACAAGTGAGCAGGAGAAGAGAAAGCATGGAGAAGAGAATGATGTTGCCTTCATGAGAGTGCCTGACTCTACTCGTGCTTCCTTTGTTGGTGCAGGGAGAGGATATGACTCAGTAAGAGAGATCCCTTTAACTCTACCCATACCCTCATGAATTGATACTGAGGTAGACTGGCTCCATCTCTGTTCCTTTAAGTTTTATAGTAAAATAGATGGTATATTCAATTTTGAGGAGTCCAAAGGTTTCACCAGGTTGCCAAAGGGAAAGAAGAAGAAAAAGAAGAAGGAGGAGGAGGAGAAGGAGAAGGAGAAGGAGAAGGAGAAGGAG
>NW_025384180.1:0-4605 GCF_016433145.1 Gracilinanus agilis
TCTTCTTCTTCTTCTTCTTCTTCTTCATTATAATAATAATAATTATCATTATCCCTTTCTTCTCATCCTTTTTTCAATGGGTCTAAGATAGAAATGGTCTCATGATCAGTCATTATTATGTTTCTATATTGAAGACTTTTAGAGACTGTGAGAAATAATTCCTTTTTGTAACTGTATAAAAGTATTAAGATATAAACTCATTTTCTATAGGATTGGTCCTTAGTACAATTTATCATACAGTTTGGTATAGATTATTCTTGGTAAAACTTCAGTAACAGAGAAGACAATAGAGAAAATACCTATCAGTTTCTGTTCACATGTCACTTTGATCTCTTCTGTAAAGGTTCTATAATTTGAAAACTTTTTGCTCCATATTTATTATTGATTATGAATACTTAGTTTGGTAACTTATTAAAATACTTATCTTTAATAAACACTAAGGGCAGTTGTAATCAATGGTTATAACCTTTCTTTATGAACTTTGATTATGTGATTTGTTTTTTACCATTTCCTTACACAATTTATATTTATAACCAAATTCAGATCACCCAACAGTAAGAGGGATATCTATCATAAACATGTGAAAACTTCTGCTGTCAGAATAGGCAGAGAACAATTTGTTCCTGTGGCCATGATGGTGTCTAAATTAGGACCTGTGAAATTGTTAAAGCTTAGTTAGATATTTAAAATGCCAAGGTCATGAATTGCATCCCAGTCCACCACCATTCATCTTGACTTTTTGTCTTGCCACTGGACTTCGATGACTTTGGAAGAGAGAGTGAGGCCGGCAACTTAATTCAGCTCTGTCTCATTTTAATCCATTTCAGCAAATCAAAACATCACCCATAAGGTCATTGGCCTCCCTCAAAAATGAATGATGAACAACTGTAAGAGAAAAGGTCAGGATCCTTAAGGACAATCCTAATGGCAGTGACTTGTTCCCTTCTGAGAGGCAGTTGATGGCATTATGTTTACTGAGTGTACTGAGCCTCAATCAGACCTGAGTTCAAATATAGCCTCAGATACTTTCTGTGTGGCTCTGGGCAAGTCACTTACCCTCTGTTTCCCTTTTTTTTTTTTAATCCTGGGACTCCATTCTAGGAGCATAGGGCCACAACCAGTAGGCAATGGGTCACTCAGGGTCACCCAGCTGGGAAGTGTCTGAGCCCGGATTTGAACCTAGGACCTTTCTTCTCTAGGCCTGGCTCTCAATCCACTGAGCTACCCAGCTGCCCCTACTTTAGGTTGCAGTTTCTTTAGCAGATGTAGTATTTACAGGGTGGGGTTGCTAGCCCCAAGCCCAACCCTCCTCCTTTTTCATCCCGGCTAGGGACCTTCCTTAGCCCAGGAGTGGTAAGGGTGGGCGATAGGGGTCAAGTGACTTGCCCAAGGTCACACAGCTGGAAGTGTCCTAGGCCGGACTTCAACCTAGGACCTCCAGTCTCTAGGCCTGGCTCTTAATCCACTGAGCCACCCAGCTGCCCCCTGTTTCCCTTAGTTTCCCCAAATGTAAAATGGAGTAGCAACAGCATCTACTTTAGTGTTGTCATGAAGATCAAATTAGATAATACTTATGTAAGTACTTGATACAGTTTATGGGACATAGTAGGTGTTAGATGTATGCTTATTCCTCCCTTTGTGGTGATTTCTGATGTCAATGACCCACTCTTAATATTTCATCAAAAGCCCTTCTTTTTCCACAAACAGATCCTCATGACTAAGAAATTTACCACTTCCTTATCAGCATAGTATTAGTCCGTTCATGTAGATGTTGATTGGAGAGGACCTTTCAATATTATTCATGTATCTTATAGTTTTAATAGACTTCAATTGGTGGTAAAATATTTTAAATTCCATTTTGCAAAATCAATGGCATATCTTCCTTTCAGCCTTCATTACCACTTGGGAAAATGATGTCTTCTTGTTTGAAAAGTATTTTCATAATTCTTTACCCAATTGGTCATGAGTTTTAATGATTATTATGATGATGATCATGATGATTACTTGAACATACCAATAACTAATAAAGCATTTCTTGATCCTTTGCTCCTTTGAATTTCTACTTCTGTAAAATATACACATAAATATATATGTATAATATCTAAGAAGTACAGATTACTAGCAATGTAACTTTTGCCCTATCACTTTGGTTTTAGTTTACTTATCTGACAAATGAGCAAAGGAATGTTTGTTTCTTCTCCCCACCCCCACCACATGATTGTCCTGGGAATCAAATGAACCAAAGGACAATAAGATGCTTTGATAACTATTAGATTGAATTCTATATCAGTCCTTGCCTATTGGATTTTCCAAAACCTGGATGATCTCCAGCTATCTCAAGCTCAGCACCTTTATGTCAAAATTCCTTATCTTTCTCTCCAAATCTCTCTAATTCCAAACTGTTAAGGGCACTCCCACTTTTCCAGTCATTCTGGCACATAACCTTAATGTCACCTTTGACTGTCATCTGTATTTGTTGTTTTCACTTTTAGCAACACCTACTTTGTGTACTATTCTGTCTACTCATACAGAAAACGATCTACTTCAGGGCTTCAGCAATAAATCTACACTTGCCTGATTTATTACAGTTACTTTTTGGGGGGATTCTCTCATGTAAGCCTTTCCCCACTCTTATCTGTCCTCAACACATCTCCCCAAATGACTGACAAAATGAATGTCTGACTGTCATCACTCAATAAACTCCAATGTCATCTTTCCAGATTAAAAATAAATTTCTTCTTTGACATTTAAAGTTCTTTAAAACCTTGCACTATTCTACATTTCCAATTTTCTTGTACTTTACTCCCCTCAATGACAGCCTCATTCCAGCTACACTAACCTATGTACTGTTCCTTGCCCACAACACTCCATATCTCATCTCTGTTTTTATAGTGACCATTACTACAAGTTTGCAGTGTTCTCTTCTCTGTCTCTTGATTTCCCTTGCTTCCTTCAATACTCAGCTCAAACATGGCCTTTTGATGGACGCTTTTCCCTTCCTTCCCAACAACTTGGCCTCTGAGATGACTTTTCATTTCTATAGATTTTGTATGGACACATAATCATTGACTTGTTGCCTCCCCTTGTAGCATCTGAACTCCTTAAGGAAAGGGATTGTTTTTTTTTTTTTTAATTTGTTTGTTTAGTGTACCTGGAATATGGTTAATTGTGTGATAAGCATTAGGGGAGTAATTGATAAATTAACAATTAAAATGAGGACTGAAAATATGCATTTAGTTAAGAGAAATTATATTTCATTTCTACTGCCTCAGTTTTCCTTATTTTAATGTTTGAAAGTACATAGTGACTTTGTTGTTTATTTTTACTTCTTTATAACACTATCTATCTACTCATTTATTTGGTTAGATTGTATCCTCTGACCCAAATAAATAAGAGGAGAGGCATGGACAAAAAGAACTATAATACTTATTGATACGTACTTATTTAAGCAATAAAAGAGCTTAACTTTTCTCAGTGTTTATATAATGTTTTCAGAAGAAATTAAATTTTCAGGTAGCTGGAGCCTGATTACCTGGAACTGATATGTTTTGAAAAGGTCCTCCTGGATATAAAACAAAGTTAAGGCCCTTACTGAGTGACCTCCTCAAGACCTTATCTGAAAACTTGGCCAAGCTGATTAGATTTTAATTTGATTGCATTTGGGCTGTGGTATGTCCTCAATCAAGTCAATAGGGACTTGGTTGACCCATGTCATCATTGTACTCTTTTCTTTTAATAGGAATCCATTTTAATTAAGTTTCTTATTGACTTGAATAATATCTCTCTTCCATAAATTCAAAATGGACAGTTGAATGCAAGATCCCTGAAGGCAAGGACTATTCTGTTTTTATCTTTGTAATTTAAGAGAATGGCTTGAAATTGTAGGGGCATAAAGGTTTTGTTATGAATTTAATTAACACACAACTATAGAGATAGCATTGTTGTTGCAGATATGATCATGAATACAGATATTGATATGTATATATGTATTTATAAATATAGATATGGGTATAGCTGTGGATATCATATCTGTAGGTATGGAAAAATGGAGATAGACATATATAGGGAGATGTAATAAATTTATATGTGTATAATATGAATCTTATAAAGATATTAAGAAGTAGATGTAAATAGATGCATATCTGTATAACATAATTTGTCTATATAAAATATATAGATAGTAGTACACACATATACATGTGAATATATACAAGACAGTGTAAAAGGATATAGATATGCATCCAGGCATATGCATATTTCAAATACCTTTGTGGATAATCCATATATCAATCAATACAGATCTCAAGCCTTTGGGATCTTGGTAAACTTTCAGAGTTATTTTGCCACCCCTTTCCCCATAAATCACTAATTCTGAGGTCAACATGGTGATGAGATTCTCTGAGCTTCACAATTCTAAAACAGCTTTGAAAAATTTAAGAACTCTGATCAATGCAATGACCAAAAATAATTCCAAAGGCCTGATGATGAACACTTCTTCTCTTCCTTCTGAAAGACAAGTGATGCATACAAAATATAGTATGAGATATGTTTGCAAGACATGCCCAGAATAGATATTTATTTGAATATATATATATACATATATAT
>NW_025384181.1:0-6373 GCF_016433145.1 Gracilinanus agilis
TAATTATATATTATATTAATATTATATTTATTTATATTACATAAATATATTTTATTTTACATGTGTATACACATGTTTTGTTTATGTGTTACATGTGTATAATGTGTATATACATTATTTACATGCATCATATTTTGTGTAACATGTATACATACTTTTATTTCTATATTATATATTACACACATTTGTATTTATATATTATACACACTATATGTGTATACATACATTTTAGTTTACATACTTTATATAATATGTATGCATATATTTTATTGTGTATACACATTTTAATTTATATATTATATATGAAATATATGTACACACATTATTAATGTACACACATATACTTTGTATGTAACATATGCCCATGTTATTTATATATTACATTATAATACATATTCTTTATATATTTTATATTAAAATGTATACATATATTTTAATGTATACATTATATATAATATGCATAGACATATTTTATTTATATATTACGTATGAGATATATACTTTATATGGCATGTATAGATATATAGTTTTACTTCTATATAACACATATACACACATATATTTATATATATTTGTACATTTAGTGTCTCTCCTATTAAATGTGTAATTTCTTTGAAGGCAGGAGCTACTTTTGCTTCTTCTTTGAATCCCCAGCACTTAGCACAGTGCAAGGCCCACAAGAAGTGCTTCATTTAACCAGCTGCCTCTTGGTTGGTTGGTTTGCCCAAGGAATCCCCTCTGCCTCTCATGTAATCCTTCTTCTCCTCTGCCTTTTCCAATCCTGTTTTCCTTAAGGCTCGGATCAAGCCTCATCCCCGACCTCACTCTTTTTTCTGATTCCCCAACTGCTAGAGCCCTGTCCTCATTCCCTTAGAAATACTCCTATGAGCTCCTGTTGTGTCCTCCTCTAGAATGCAAGCCCCTCGAGGACCAGGGTTGTTTCATGATTGCACCCCCAGCACCCAACATGCACACTGCCTATCACACAGTGAGGCACTCAATGGTAGGACCCCGTATTCTGTGACCAATAGGTGAGGGATCTTAGAACTAATCGCACATGACAGTGAACCCCATTATTTAATATTTCTCATACAAACATACCTAAGCACTTTGTGACCTTTCTTAGGCTTCTCAGGGCTATCAGCATCACTACTCTTGGACTTGGGGGCCATTATTAATCACTAAATAGCATTAATGAAACAAAGAGAAGTGCTGCCTGACGTGGACATGGCCTGTTAAAAGCAAGAACTCTGGACAAAGATCCAGGCAAGAGCTAATAATTGGCACAAAACAATGGAATGTGCTTCTTAGAGAGAACAAGCAGCATAATTGGGGGAATTGCTGCAAGACTTTAAGTCACCCAGATTTAGGGTGTCATTGAAATTGTTTATTTTACCTACGTTCTGCTTTAATTTTTCCTACTATCAATTGCATATCTCTGAATTCATGTATGTTGAATTCATGTAAAACAAAGTCTTACTGTAAATATTTATTGATTGACTTTTCTGGGGTCTCACAGCTAGCCACAGCACCCACATCTATGGCAACCCAGATTTTCCTGACTCCAAACCTTCTATCTACTCTATACTCTAAGTCATGCTGTTGCCTCTGCAACAGGGCATAGAACTGCTGTGAGGAAAGCACTTTGTAAACTGGAGAGTACTTTGCAAATGCAAGACCTCTGAAGACCCTTCTAGCTCTGGATCCTATGAGCCTAAAATAAGGATATTGCTAAGACTTGTGAGCTTGCCTTTTAGTTCTGAAGCATTTCCTCTGCGGTGGTGATCTTATCAAATTTTTCCTCTTCCTTAAAAAATACATTTCATATATTTTACATGATCATACAAATACAACCCAAATCAAATGACTTGCCATCTTAGGAAGCGAAGAGGGGAGAGAGGGAGGGAGATGATTTGGATCTTATAATTTTAGAAAACATTTGTTGGAAATTATAATTATATATAATTGGGAGGGGGAAAAAAGGTGAGAAAAAAACATACCTCAAGTTCTTCTAAAATATCAGTATTGCTACTATGTATAAAAAATGATGAGCAGGGGCAGCAAGGTGGCTCAGGGGATAGAGCACCAGGCCTGGAGTTGGGAGATCCTGGGTTCAAATGTGTCCTCAGACACTTCGTACCTGTGTGACGTTGGGCAAGTTGCTTGAACCCAACTGCCTAATCCTTACTGCTCTTCTGCCTTGGAATAGATACTTAGTATTGATTTTAAGATACAACGTAAGGGTTTTAAAGAAAATAATGAACAGTACATTTTCAGAAAAACTGAACTGATGAAAAGTCAAGTGAGCAGAACTAGAATAGTGTACATAGTAACAGTAATATTGTAGCCATGATCAATTATGAAAGACTTAGTTACTCGAATCAGGACAATGATCCAAAATGATTCCAAAGGACCCTTCATGAAAAATGAGATCCACTTTCAGAGAGAGAACTTATGAACTCTAACTACAGATTGAAGAATACTTTTTTCACTTTCTTTTTCTTTTGTGTGTGTGTCTATTTTCCTTCTCTGTTTTTTTTTAAAATCCTTACTTTCCATTTTAGAATCAATACTGTGTATTGATTCCAAGGTAGAAGAGCAGCAAGGGATAGGCAATGGGGGGTTAAGTGACTTGTCCAGGATTACACAGCTAGGAAGTATCTGAGGCCAGATTTGAGCCAATAGATTTGATTTGAGCTCATCACTGAGCCACCTAGCCACCTCCTCTGTGTTTTCTTTTGCAATATGGCTAACGTGGAAATGTTTTGCAGGACTTTACATATATAATCAATATATTATTTGCCTTCTCAGGCGTGAGGAATGGGTAGGAGGAAGGGACAGAATCTCAAAATGATAGAGAATGAATATTAATTTTAATGTAATTAGAAAAATTTTAATGAAATAAATAAAAACATATGCTTTAAAATAAAATATCAGTATTGCTCAAAGCCATAACTAGAACAGAGGAACCAGAGCTTTCCCCTAGGATTCTTTCCTAGTGGGGGCATCTTTTCCTACCTTTGGTAATGCAGAGACCATCATGCCCACATCTTATGTTTTATGGGCTACCACTTGTCTGTGCTCTGAGGCCCATCCCCATTCCATCACTCAGTGCTGGACAACCACTAATACAGCATCCCCATGGTGCATCTCCATGGTGCATTTCTCCCAGCTTCTACCTTTCCCCTCCAAATCCCAAGGAAATATGGATTAGATTCTAGGGTTAGGAAGGAGAGTGAGTAGGTGTCCCCTTTAGTGGCATGACTACCTGAGCTTGGAAAATTTCTGCATAGCCACTCGTCTCCCTATTGTTTTCGCCCCAAAGGGAAAAAACTCCTAGTTATAGTCTGGGATTCCTTGAAATGTGCCGTTTCATTTCTATTTATCTGACTTCCGGGGCAACTTAGACAAGCATCACTTCCTTCTAGGCAGCTCTGCCTCCTTCCAATCCTTACCATTCCCAAAGGAAAAAATAATTCCATCTGGAAAAGAGGGCAGCCCTGGAAAGGCCAGCCTCAGATCCTGTCTGACCTGAGCTTTTTTTCATTACATATAATGTGATTTCATTACATATAACAGTGATGGAATGGAGACTTCTAGGCTAAACTACTAGTTCCCCCTTCCCACACATGGTATCACGGAAAGACCTCTGGCTGAAGTGTCTGCAGTTCTGAATTAAAATCCTGCTTCTAATATTTAACTTCTCTGAACCTTAAAATCTTCCTATACAAAATGAAGAGGATGGATTAGATGACTCCTGAGGTCACCTTCCGCTCTACTGATAATATCAGTGACTTCCTAGAAGGTAAGCAGCTCCGTCAAATAGGTTAGGCAGCAGAGATGAGAAGAGAAACAGCAGTAGCTCCAACCGAGGATCTCCAAGATAGAAGAAACCTCAGTGGTCATGTGCTCTAGGGGTTCTTAACCTGGGATTCATGGACCCCATCCTTCAAGAAGCCAGTGGATAGAATGAAGTAGGATCAATGAACTTAGATGGGCAAAAAAAAATACCATCTTTATGTCAATATCATCAGTTTCCTTTATAATCCTATGTAGTTAGCAATATTATTCCTAGAAAGGATCCACTGACTTCTGCAGACTGCCCAAGGAGTCTATGGCTTTTAAAGGGTTAACAGTGGTTCTATTTATTGAACTCGGAATAGAATGTAGTACAAAAAAAAGTGTGGCCATCACCGCTCCCTGGATCGCTGCAGCACCCACCAGGGGGCGGTAGTGCCCACTTTGGGAATCACTGGGTTAGAACTCTGCTCCATACCAACCCTGATCTGAGTGTAAATCCCCTCTATAACAAACTTTATTGACAAGTTTGCTGGCAAGAAGCTGCTAGGTAGCATAGTAGATAGAATGCTAAGTCTAGAGTCAGGAAGACTCAACTTTGTGAGTTCAATTTGGCCCCTGATATTTACTAGTTATGTGACTCTGGGCAAGCAACTTCACCCTGTTGGCCTTAGTTTCTTTATCTGGAAAATGAGTTGGAGGAGGAAATGGCAAACCACTCCAGTATCTTTGCCAAGAAAACCACAAATGGGGTCACCAAGAATTGGACTCAACTGAAAAATGATTTTATAACAACAAAGGGGGCATGGGGTGGGGTGGGGGTGGGGAAAGAACAACTCCCTCCCAAGGCAGCACATTGCACTCTTTGGGATGCTGAGAATTGCTAGAAAGTTTCTTTCTTCAAGCCTAAATCTATTTCTCTGTTGCTTCCGCCTTTCTGTTTAACGCCTTTCCCATATAACGGTCTTTTAAATACTTGGCCAAAACATGCTTCCCAAGGACAGCTAGATGATTCTCAGTAGACCGAAAGTCAGGCCCCAAGATGAGAGGACCTGGGTTCAAATCTGTCCTCAGACAGTTCCTGAGCACGTCACTTAACCTTCATTATATGGCCTTTACTATTCTGTCTTCACACCAATGCAATAATGGTTCTAAGACAGAAAGTAAGGGTTTAAAAAAAAGGCAAGGTGGTTTCATATCATAGAGCATCTTAAATGACAAGCAAAAGATCCTTAGGGCAGTTGAGTGGCACAATGGACTGGGAATCATGAAGACTCTTCTTTACAAGTTCAAATCTGACCTTAAACACTAGCTGTGTGGCCCTGGACAAGCCACTTTGGTTGCCTCAGTTTCCTTATCTATAAAAAGAATTGGAGAAGGAAAAGACAAGCCACTCTAGTATCTTTGCCAAGAAAACCCCAAATGGGATTGAAGAGAGTTAAAAATAACAACAATAACAAAGGAATTTGAAATTTATGTGATAGAGTATATCCATGTTGGCGAACCTATGGCACACATGCTGGAGGGGGCTGTTCCCCTTCCCCTCTCCATGCACCTGAGGACATTTCTCACTTAACCTGCCCCTCTTCCCAGCAGCCCAATGGGAGAGCTTCCTCCCTCCCCTAAATGGAGTAAGGGGGTAGTTCACATGCAGCCTGAGGGTTGCAGTGTGGGTACTCAGTCTCTAAAAGGTTCACCATCACTGGACTATATGGAGTCACTGAAACCATGATCAGATTCACTGAGATGCTTCAGGAAATGAAGCTAGACTGAGCTAAGGATTGCAGAAGTAGATGTTCTGGAAGAGGAAGCATCCAGGGATGTCATGGTATGAGCAGTAGCATCTAAAGCCCCTGCCACATAAGGTAAGCCAACATCTTTTCCCCTAAAAGGTGATAAGGCTCTCCTGGAGCCTTGGTTAGTGAAGGGGGCTAAGGCTCCAAGTAGTGTTCAGGTCACCTGAGGACAAAAGCCCAGTGCATGAGAAGTCATTGGCTTCTCAGGCTAGATCCACACAGGGATCCATAACTAGACAGGCTACCATGGCCAATACAGAGACAGGGAAGCTGCACCCCACTGAATCAATGCTCTGTGCTTGCCTAATATCCTTTCCATGCTATTGTTAGTTAGTTATTGTTTCCATGCTATTGAAAGTCTGAGACCTAGGCACAGAAAACAGTGAAAATGAAGTGTTAAATTGACTAGAAAGAGGCCATGATGTGAGGTTATCACATTATGAGATGCAAACATGTTCCTTAAATAAATTAGAAAGGGAGCAATGCAATTCAATGATTGACCACTGCCCTGAGGGATAATCTTTAAAAGGAGATCGAAGAGGAGCCCAGTTCCTGACAGGATTAAAGAGAAGCTGGAGAAAAAGAAGCTGCAAGAAACCTTGTGGATGGCTCATGTGGAAATATGCTTTGCATGACTTCATATGGGTATCATAGTTCTTGTCTTCTCAGTGGGTGGGGTAGGGGGCAAAGGGCGGAAAACTTGGAAGTGAAAATAAAAAAATTTTAATTACCCTAAAAAGACAGGAAAGAATGAAAGAAGGTGAAAAGGAGGGAAGGAA
>NW_025384182.1:0-5308 GCF_016433145.1 Gracilinanus agilis
GTTATATATAAGATACAGATATTATATATAAAATATATTATATTAAATTCTACTTTTCCTTCACTAATAATTTAAATCCAAGTGTGTTTCTCTTTATTTAGTGGAGTCTGTACTGAATGTATTACCACATGGTTGATTTTTTTTTTAAGGCAAAATTTTTCTTGAGCAGACACTATCAGAAGATTGTAAAGTGAGAAATTTGCCAAGACCTTTGGTTTAAAAAATGGAAAACCATGAAAAGGAACAGCCACGCCACACCCTGAGGCTGTCACGTAACCCATCAGCAGCATTCTGAATGGAATACTTGGTTCAGAAACTTATATTTATTCTGTTTGTTTCTCTTTGCAGAACTTAAGAAGAGGATTACCTCAGGTTCCTTACTTCAGTCTCTACGGGGACAAAGAAGGTGCTCATGAACAGCAAGGTTCTAGCCTTTTCCCTGAAGGTCCCAATGACTATATCTTTAGTCATCTTCCACTCCACTCTCAGCAACAAGTGCGAGCTCCCATCCCCATGAGGCCCATTGGCGGGATCCAAATGGTCCACTCCATCCCCGCGGCCCTTTCAGGTTTACACGTCCCGCCCACCATGCCTCTGCCGATGGAGGGCTCTGAGGAAAAGCAAAGAGCTGAAACCATTGCTAGAGAACCCTACGCCATCTCCCAGCCGCCGGAGAAACGTTCTTCTCACGCCTTGCACTTATCCGCTCCGCCCCCCAGCACATGCTCCTCCCCCTTGCTCCTGCTGAAACCGAGCACTTCCGAAGACGGTCCAAATGCCACAGAGAGGGAACAGGAGGAGCCCATACAGACGTGTACAAAAGCCATCGCCTCTCTCCGCATTGCCACAGAAGAGGCCAATCTGCTTGGGGCAGATCAGCCCTTGAGGGCGCTGGAGCCTCATCAGAAACCCTCAGAAAGTGCACATTTTAGCATTAGACACTTTAGTGGACCTGAGCCAGGCCAGCCCTGTACCTCAGCCACCCACCCTGACTTGCACGACGGTGAAAAGGACAACTTTGGTACATCGCAGACTGAATTAGCTCATTCCACATTTTACAGTAAGAGTGGTGTGGATGTCCCACAGTTAGGTTTTCACAGCCGGAAAGATTTACCTTCAAGCACACAGGAAGGCAAAGATCCCGCCTCGGAAAAGAGTCAACTACATTGATCGGAGATGCATGGAGACTTTCCCCCCCCATACATTTACCCGTTCTTTTTGTTTTTGTTTTTCTAGAGATAGAAGTAATCAAGTTTATAGCATGCCTGTCCTAAGTTACAGTAGTTTGCTATTATATATACTTTTGTTATATCAGAAAAAAAAAAATTAGTTCAAACAACGAGTCATCATGAGCCTGACCAAAACAAAATTTGAAATTCTCCTTTTGGGTCTGGTACTTTTAAATTGTACAGATGTTTGTGCCTTTTCTTTACTTTGCTTATATTCTTATAAGCATTTTTTAGCAGTAATTTGTACATATTTTAGAATTTGTGTATCTGCTTTGTAATAAATGTAATTTCTTTCCTTTTTTGGACACTTGGATCTAAATGATGTAAAGCAAAACAGCATCAATATATATGTGAGGTTGCACTAAAACATATTTTTATATGATTAAAACTGAACAGCTTTTATGTACAGCTCCAATTCTGTAATACTAATATTTATTTACGTTGTTTCATAAATTGTACATTTTTTCTTAATGTTGTGGATTGCTTTTCTATGTGAAGCATGGGATTTACTGTTGCGTAATTAGAACAAACTGTATATTGTAAACAAGATATTTAAATTAGAGTATCTTATCTTATTCTGCACTCATGCATTAGTTTAACAAAAAAGATAAAGGATGTATCCGTCAGTTCTTAACTCTTGTATTTTTTTTTGTCTCTTGTTTGCTGGATTGACGATAACTTAAGTGCTGATTGTGATTTTAAACTGATAGTACCGTAAAGCATTAAAGTAAAACAATGTGCTATTGTGAGTTTTTTCAAAGCTTTATAAATCAGTTATAAATATATTAAAAAGTATTTGGTCTTATGTGAACATGTTGATCTATATACTCATCTAAAATATGGGAAAACATTCCGCCCCATGTAAATATGTACAAGTGCATCACTGGTACAATTTTATGGAACTCAGTTGGATACTAGGCTGCCAGATACCTATAGGGGAGTGTCTTTAAAAATTAAAGGGACAAAGCACATCCGACTGTGTAGAACTTGGTTATCGGCCGGCCCGGTGGCTTGGCTTAGCAGTGCTGTGCATTGCCGATGGAGAACACCTGAGCTCAGAAGTTACCTTGGTTCTTGCTGCACAAGTTGGCGAGTGGAACTCAGGCACCTTATAGACAGACATGTCATACATGAACTCGGAGGGGTGGGTGTGGAGGCGGGAAAAGGGTCATGGAGGCCCACTCACCACCCCCCTCCCCATTCCTGTTAGTCCATGCACAGAGTAAATAATTGGGTTGGCTTTTGGGGAGGTCACTTTACCCTCTGGGTTAGGGGAGGAGTGTCAATGTCCTGGCTTTCCGGTAGGGGGAAAGGGTTAATGGAAGGAGAATGTAGGGCCTGAAGAAGGAGGTGACATAGAAAGATGGAATCATTCAGAATGGTTTTCCGTTAGGAAGGTATAAAGGTAGTAGAGAGAACTTTGGTGTAGAGGTTTAGAGGAGTGGAAGAAGCAGGAGAAAGTACAATGATACAAAAAAAAAAACCGCAATCTGGGTTATCTTTGTGCTATTTAGTGGATTATAATTCTGTGAAACCAAGTTTGTATATTGAATTACATTAAGGAGTGTTCTTTAAAAAGAAATAAATATACAATTACATGCATGAGGTGTCTAGTTTTCATGTGTTGTTTTGTTTTTTAATTTCCAAATTTGGTTTCTGATGAACCTTTAGTGCTACGACCTATTTGCTAGGTTCTATCATTCCTAGGAAGTGGTGGGCATGCTTGAATTCAACAGGAGCTAGGGGATTGCCCTTTGGCTATCTGCCAAATGGCATCTACATAGCATCGATCTTTTAGAAATACAAATTTTGATTCTATACTTCACAGGATTTGAGTTGACACTTTTCCAGTCTTCTAGCATGTTGTGATCCCCACAACAGTTTTGCCAGAAATGAAATCATCCAAGGTTGAAGAGGCAGATGTTTTCTTTACTCTGCGATACTTGTAGCATATTAATGAATGCCAAAGGAATCAGGGCTAATGAGAAAAGGAATTTTTCTTTTTTTTATTCTTACACATTCGACCCCTCCCCACTTCCAATCTCCAAATGCCAAAATCTCCATAGACAAAACATGTTTTGCTGAGTTGACTGACTAAAGTTAACCAACCATTAATGTACTTTGCAAAAATGACCTTCGATTCACATATTATTTATTATAAGAGAGTGAAATATCATAGAATTGTAATGATCAAGAATGCTTAACTTTTCCTCTCAAAATGATGGGTTTATAACTTTATCTTAATTGAGGGCTACAGAGTGATGAGTATATCCTTAATTTGGGAGCAAACCATATGCCTACCAGACTCTCTTCCTTAGGGAATGTTCTCTGAAGATGGATAGATTTTATTGAATCCCCTGATGTAGCTCTTTCATAGACTAGAATCTTAGGAGATTTTAACTTTGTGTATCTCTAAAGCTCGTTTACAATCAAATAGATTTTATTAGATTATAGACTCAATTTCTAGTCCCATCTCCCAATCTGTGTTGTTTATTCCTATGGATGCCTTTTATTGTGTTTCCAACTCCAGCTCTGAATGTAATAATTAGGTGCCTTCATTGTTTCAAATTCTCACTTGGCCTTGATATTCTGGAATATCCTGGATTGTCTAATAATCCAATATCTCATTCCAAGTGATTTTTTTAAAAAACTTGAATTTTGAGAGCTTTATAGTATGATTTCTAGGGAGGCAGTCAGGAATACCATTTTTGTGGATATGGAGTGCAACTATTGAAAAAATAGGAAGTTTACATCCTTTGGTTGAGAAATGAATAGCCATACTGGCTATAGGAGCCTAGAATCCAGAAGACTGAGATTCATATGCTCTTTTTGACATGTAATAGTAGTGTGAACCATGGACATCACAATCTCTCTGAGTCTGTGGTTCTCTCTTAAGGCCTATCAACTAAGTATAGAAAGTATGATCGTAGTATCATATATTTAGAATTGGAAGGAATCTTAGAAACCATTGAGTCCAACCCCATGATTTTATAGGTAAAGAAAGTGAAGCCAACAAAGGCTAAGTAAATACTCAAAGTCACACTGCTGGTAACTGCTTAAAATAGGATTTGAACCTAGATATTCCTAACTCCAGATTCAATATCCTATTATCCATTTCACCATAGCAACTCTCAAGATAATCCTCTGGGAGATTAATGCCTTCAAGTACAGATTTATTTTTTAGCAGCAAACATTGCTAAATTCAGTTAATTAATATGATGGTCCTACCATTTTACATATTATTTTTTTGTTCTGAGGTTGTCAATTGATCTGGTTTATTAAAAAAAAAACGTTTACAGTAAGGCTTATTCATTTCTCAACTTTTGGTTAAAAGGTATAAGTGACAGGGATGTAGTAAATACATTTTTAATTTAGAAAGAACTAATGAGCATAATTATTTCCACACTGCCATTACTTATTTTTTTCTTTTTTAGTGACAATTCAGAGTATCACAGGGATCACGTTTGTTTGGCAATAGCACAAAAAATGTTCTCTTTGATCTCCTTCAGAGTAGGAAGAGCTCCATGCATCTATATTTCCATATTCTCAGTAAAAACTCCAGGAAATTCAGTAGCTAAGATACATTTGCCAATTGTATTAGGTGCTTAATAAGTATTTGTTGGCTGGTTGATCGGTTGATTGAGAAAATTCCTTGTGGTTCTTGGCTTGCTATTATCCAGGTGCCAAGGAGAGATAATGTAGTCCAGCCCAAGAATTAAGTCCAAGAATTAGAAGTCTGTGTGATATAGTGTAAATACTGAACTGAACTGAGGAGTCAGGAGTCTGAGGAATTTTGCCACTGTGTTTAGGGGAAGATAATGGATGGTCAGAGTTGTTCATCCACTCCTATTTCCCCATTTCCTATCATTGATAGCTTGCCTAGATGAATTTGCTTAGTATAAATGCATTTTCTCCACCCTAGAAAATAATAATATCACAAAATATGTAACTTTGATCTTTTTGGTAGCTCAGAGTCCTCAGCCAGAGATAGCACTTCTGGCAAAATACTTTTGCCTTGGAGATTCTCTCTCTCTCTCTCTCTCTCTCTCTCTCTCTCTCTCTCTCTCTCTCTCTCTCTC
>NW_025384183.1:0-6615 GCF_016433145.1 Gracilinanus agilis
CTTCCTTCCTTCCTTCCTTCCTTCCTTCCTTATATTACATTCTCCTAGCACCTTGTTCTGTTTTCCAAGGTGACAGAGGAATTAATCTGACAACCTCATCTATTTGTTGATCAGTGGTGTCTTATTCTTTGTGACCCCATGGACCACAGTGCTCTAGATTCTTCTCTCCTCTGCCATATCTCAATGCCTGTCCAAGTTCATGTTTGTTGTTTCATCTTATCCTCTGCCATCCCCTTTTCTTTTTGCCTTCAATCTTTCCCAACATCAGAGTCTTTCCTAATGAGTCCTGTTTTCTCATTTTGTGGTTTGGCCAATAATTTAAGTATTTAAGTGTTAGCTTCAATATTTGACCTTCCACTGAATAGACTGAATTAATTTCTTTAAGTACTAATTTATTTGATCTCCTTGCTGTCCAGTGGACTCTCAAAAGTCTTCTCCAGGACCATACTTCAAAAGCATTGATTCTGTGGCACTCAGTTTTCCTTATAGTCCAACTCACAATCATACATTGCTCCTGGAAAAGCCATAACTTCAATTATATAGACCTTTGTCAGCAAAGTGATGTCTCTGCTTTTTAGTGTACTGTCTAGATTTGTCATAACCTTCCTTCACAGGATTTGAGTTCAAATTCTTCCTTTTATAAAGGTTCTTTTTTTTGTTGTTCAGCCATTTTCAGTCATGTCTGACTCTTCCTGCAAAGACACTGCAGTGGTCTGCCATTTCCTTCTCCAGCTCATTTCTTACAAATGAGGAGACTGAGACAAACAAGGGCAAGTGAATTGCTCAGAGTCACACAGCTAGTAAGGGTCTGAGGCCAGATTTGAACTCACAGAGATGAATCTTCATTTTATCCACTTCAATATCTAGCTTCCCCTTAAGACCTTTTCAGACTAGTAGATTTGAATTAATTGAATCATGATGAGATATCTAGCTAGTTTTGGGCTCACTCCCAAGACCACAATTCCCCCAGAAAGGTGAGTGAGAGGAAAGAACTAAGGAAGCCCGGCATGATCATCCTGTTTCGCTGAAGACAAGACTGATTTAGGGGCTTTTAAGATTTCCTATCACATTGCCATTCCCCCCTTTTAAAAAACTCTACTTTAAAAAAAATAGCAGTTAAGCCTGGAGGAACCCAACAGGATATTTGTTTGGGTAGTTGTTTCAGACAAAAGAGCAGGGGATGAGTTAGGTAGATAGGTCCTTTCCCCCAAATGGACTAGAATGAGAGGAACCTTGAGAGGCAGTGTGGTATAGTCAATAAAAAAATCAAAATTGGAGTCGGGAAGACCTAGGGTTCAAATCCTGCTTCCGACACTGGTTGAGTGAGCCTAGGTGAAGTCACTTAATCTCTGTGTCTCATATTGGCAAATGAAGGGGTTGGGCCAGATGATCTTTGAAGTCCAGGCTATGAGTCTCATTTTAGGATTAACAAAGGCTGGTAATCAAATTGGATGCCTTCTTCTACCCCCTTCCCCACCCTATCCTAACCCCTATTTCTAAAGCCCATCGCAAATGGTTTTGGGATTATCTGCTCCATGGTCCATGATGGGCTTTGTCTGAAGCGGTAGCCAGGGGCTCACTGGAGTGCTTTTGCCCTGCCCCCTCTCCCCATAAAGCCCACCACAAATGGCTTTTGGCTTATTGGTTCTGTGGCCCCCTGCTTTATCCTCACAGATACCTGGGAGCTGACTGTGAGTCCTCTGGTCCTCTCTGCCACCATCAGCACCGCTGTGTGCCCGGATTAGAGGCTGAGGTTAGATCTTTACCTGCCAGGGAGCGATTTAGCCCTGGATTAGCCTGTCTCTTGCTGGGGATCAGATGCCAGGAACAGATGATGCTGAGCCCATGGGAAGGAAGCGGCCAGAAATAACCTGGAGGCAGGAAGATGAGGACCCTTGATGATAACCGAGATGGAGGTGTATTGGCAAGAGGGACCAAGCCAAGTCCGAGGCTGGGCCCTTCCCCCAGTGGGGATCAGATAAAGGCACCCTTGCCCCCTCTGCTAACAGTGTGACTCACTGGTGTGGGTGAGCATGGGACTAACCTCCAGTTCTGTAGATGCTGTAGCACAGCAGAGCATTGTTTCTTCTCTTCTGAGCATGTGCGAATTGCCCTGGAGAGGCTCCCCCCACCCCCCACTAGCACTTTGGACAGAGCCCTGGAGAAGACTTGCATGAGCTGATACTAAACAACATGAGTCAAAGCAAGAGAACTATTGACACTATGACCACAGTAACAGAAAGGAAGAAAGCCCTGACCAGACTCAGGATGCTGAACAATGTAGCAACCAAGGAAGACTTCGGAGAGACCCAGCTGGAAGGGAATTCAGAGACCCTCGAATCCAAACCCCTCATTTTACAGATAGGAAACTGAGGCATGGAACTTAAGTGGTTTGCCCATTTATAACTAGGAAGTATGTGAAGTAGGGTATGAACCTAGCCTTTCTTGACTCCAAAGTCCAGGTCTCTCTATTCACTATTCAATGCTGCCTCTCAGATGGCAAGGCTTGTCTCTGCTTCTTGGTAGAGAGGTGGCGGACAATCGGCATGAGATGGGGCATATATTTGTCAGGCAAAGACAAAATATTGGTTTGTTGAGAGAGAGAGACAGACAGACAGACAGACAGGCAGGCAGGCAGGCAGAGACAGAGAGACAGAGAGAGACAGAGATAGAGACAGAAACAGAGATATTTAAGCATCAATAAAACATTTTGGAAACAAAAAAGGACTCTGGCCTGAGAAATCTGAGCTCTAGACCCTGTTCTGTCACTAACTAGTTGTGTGATCTTGGGCAAGTCACTTCCTTCTCTGAGTCATGGTTGTATCCTCTTGTAAATTGAAGGAGTGGAACGCAATCTCTAAGGACTCTTCTGACTCTGAAAGTATGATCCCATTAATCTCATGGTCTCTAGAAAGAAATGGTTCATGAACTTTCATTTTTGTAAAACCTTTTTTGCCTTCTCTCATCAAATCTTCACCAAGTCTCCCTTTCTGAGCCACATACACACGCAAACCACCATTTGGTCTTTTCCCTGTTACTTAAATAACTTATGAAAATTTCCCCCTGTCCATGAAGCTTTCCAAGATAGAGAAAAAAAAGAGTCCTTTTCCCTTCCCTTGGTGCTCCCTTATTCCTTGAGTAGAAGATGTGGCATCATATAGTGGGAAAGGAGACTAGATTTGGATTTAGAAATCCTAAATTTGAATCCTGATACTGCCTACTAATTAGGGGTTTGACCTTGCATAAATATCTTAACCCCTCTGGGCTTGGTTTTAATCCCGGTTAAAATGAGAGAATCAGACCAGAGGATCTCTAAATACCCTTCCCCTTCCCCTTCCCAATCCAATGATTTCCATACATTGTTTATTCATTTCAGTCATGACGCTTCATGATCCCACTTGGAGTTTTCTTGGTTTGCCATTTCCTTCTCTAGCCATCTCCTCTCCTCATTTTAAGATGAGGAGACTGAGGCAAATATGGTTGAGTGAATTGCCCAGTTTTACAAAGCTAAAAGTGTCTGAGGTTGGATTTGAACGCAGATCTCCCTAACTCCAGGTTCAGTGCCCTGTCCATGGTGCCACTTAGCTAACCACTTAGCAATTGGTTCCTAATCCTTATAAAGAAAATGTACTACCCTGGAAATCCACACCAAGGCTAAAGGCATTAAGGGCAATCTATGAGCAGAGCAAAGCTGTTAGCATTATTCATTACTAAGGGTCAGGTTTAGCCATCTGTCTATCAGCTAAAAGCATCACTTTGTTTAAACCTTAGTGGATTGTAGCCTAGCCTGCCTGTGAGATCCCTTCTAGTTTTCCAATGATTCCAGGCTAAGTAAGAGAGAATGAGCTTGGGGATCACCTATACATACACTGGTGTCCTTCCACATTCAAACAGGGATCTCGCTTCACTCAGCAGTACATTGCTGAAAAGGCAGTTCTCAGGAAAACACAGGACCTTAGTTAAGTAGATACTTCACCCAAAATGGATGAACCTGTGAATGCTAGAGAAGTATTTATTTGACTGGCTCCTTCCTATTTTCTCTACTAACTCTGCTTCTTCACTCTCAGGCTCCTCCTCTATCTTGTGTCCTCTTCCCTCAGTTAACCTGGCCCAGAATCTTTTGAAAGTACTAATTCATGCCAATCCACATATATCCAACCTAATGCCTTACTCATCTTGGGGAGGTATTTTGCATTTTAATTGGAGGGTCCTGATGATCCAAAGGAATGAAGCTCTAATGGTCAAATTCTGCCAGAGGGCTGCATGTGATTAGATGATATTGAAGGACAGGGACTAGGTCCTATTACTTCTCACTAGCCACTGCCTCCCTCCAGCCCCAGGGGCCATCAACATTAGCCTCTGCCTTTCTCCCCCAACCAAACTACAAACAGAATCTCAACCTACTTTCCTGCCAATGCCTCCTTCTCCTTTTCCTTTGTTAGCTAGAAGCTGATCTCCTTCCTCCTTTTCCCTTATCCTTCCAGTGGAAAACCAGAATCTCTTACTGGTTTCAACTCTTAGTCCCAATCCCCTTTTCCCATTGAGAGTAGTTGAGTCTCCTCCAGGCCCCTCACCCTGCTGGGCAAAACATTTCAATGAACCTTGAAGATCCCTGAGACTTGCCATCCTCCCTGCAGCTTTATCCTCCTGTTATGGAGAGAGCTGTCCTGATTCTCCAGAATTCTCCCACCTAAAGAATTATAAGTGCCCAATAATTAAAGAGGTTTTTTGGGAGATTGATGCTGGGGAGGCATCTTCCCAGTGGGAGTCTGCCTGCTTCAAGTAAAAAAAGTAGGGGTTTTATTGGTTTTATGGGAGAGTTGAACACTTGACAAACAAGGGGGCAGGAGACATGTGACTTATAGATGACTTTGGGTGGGGAGCGTTGGAGATGGTGACTTCTGTGACTCTGGGTAGTTCTTGACATGAGTCCTCAAGGAAGGCTAACTTTGGGGTGGGGAAATGAGGTTGACATTGCAACTGGCAATGGCAGGTAACTGAGGGAAGACCTGGTGTTGAAGAAGTTGTCTATCAGGTGATATGCAGATCTCAGAATGGTGGAACACACATGCCATCTTTATCCATTTATCAGTGGTCATTAGGGATGGTCTTCTCTGGCCAGACTGGTTTAGGAAAACCCATCACTCGTTTTCCCTAAGACTTCTGGGTTTTCTGAGTCTTCCAATTCTCTTTATTTCTGAGTTCTTTCACACTTCCAATATAGATTTTTCTCCCTCTTCCCCCCTTCATTACAGCACAAGTTCCTTAAGAGCAAAGGATGTTTTG
Organism: Gracilinanus agilis; assembly: GCF_016433145.1. Taxonomy (NCBI): domain Eukaryota; kingdom Metazoa; phylum Chordata; class Mammalia; order Didelphimorphia; family Didelphidae; genus Gracilinanus; species Gracilinanus agilis. Next base: position 5,287 of record NW_025384183.1, read on the forward strand.
GCTTTTTTCTTCTTTTATTTGTATTCTTAGCACTAAACACAGTGCTTGGCAAACAGTAAGCACATAATAAATGCTTTTTTATTCTTCACAAAATATCACTATGCATGAACTATTATCATTTCCATTGGGCAGACAGGCCAGTCACCTTCAAGTAAGACATTCTACTCTCAGTGTTTATTACTTCAGACTGCCTGTATTTGACTCTAAGGTCTCTAAGGGCAGGAACTATGTCGTCTTTAATCTTTATTTCTTCCCAGGGTCCAGCTCTGTATACAGCAAGTGTTTAATAAATGCTGACTACATTTGACTCTCCCAGAGATCAATGACTCTGTCCTTGCGATTCTATCCCTCTAGGGCCTGGTCAAAATAAGTACTTAATCAGAGCTAGGAAAGATAACTAGGACAGGGCAACTGGGGATTTTCACCAAGCTCTGCCATTGGGGGGTGGGGGGGGGAGCAGCTTCCTCTCTGCAGTGGTTCAGAGATTGTCCCCATAGCTCACAGTCCCCCAACAACTCATGCTTCCATAAAGGAAGATGGAGGAAAAGTAGGTCCTGGGTAAGAGTGCAAAGAAAGAAGCCGAGGGGTCAGCTGGCCTCAGTGAGAGAGGAAGGAGACAAGCTATCATTTGTGTGCCCTGGTTTAAATGTTTCTACCAGAATATGTTGTCAACGTCCTCTCTCCCTCTCCCTATTCCCCCCACCAAAGAAATTTGCTAAGGACTGGAATTCCTAGTTACAGCTGGGTATTTAATTTTAAAGTTTGATTTTTTTAAAAATTGGCAACAAATTTGAATGAAATGTGAATCTGAGAGAGGCAGGAGACTGCATGGCATGTGGACCAGCCCCTAAGGAAAGCCAGACCTTAAGGAAAGAAGAACTGGCATGCAGAAATCAGAATGGAGAAGGTAAGGACCACTGGGAGGAGGATACAGGCTGGGGATACTTTGGAACCCCTCCCCACCCTATGATTGTCCTCCCTAGCACCCTTTTCTGCGGCAGTAGCAGCAGCAGCAGCCTGAGCAGCAGCAACCTCCTCCTCAGAGTTTCATCATTTAAAAGGCAGAGGGGCTGGTGATCAACCAAACCCACACAATGACTGGGAGATCAGAAGAATGGTGGTGTAGCTTCAAAGCACTTCCTGATTTGTTGGGGCCCCTCACTCAGGGAAACAATTTAGGGGAACACAGGACCTGGAATCTGGGGAGGCTTTGGCCCTGGGGCTCCTCAGAGAGAAGCTGGGAATCCAATGGAATTTAGCAATTATTAAGCACCTACAAAGTACCTGGCAGTGGGCTAGACTATGAGGGATTTCTTTTTGGACCACGCC
>NW_025384184.1:0-4514 GCF_016433145.1 Gracilinanus agilis
CGCCCCCCCCCCCCAACATCCCTCCAGTCATAGCCTACAGGAGCCTTCCCTCCTCCCACCCTCGTCTCAGTAGCTGGGCTGCTCTATTTTTTAGGGTTCTCCCACTCCACCCTTCCTCTCACTGCTTTCCCTTGAGGCCCCTCCAACACACACATACATGTTTGTCCTCCTCTTCAAATGGCCCTCCATCTCTTTCCTCCCCTTTTTTTCTCTCCTCCTCTCTTTTGGCATTTGTCTCTCTGGCTCTCCCCTTCTCTTTTTCTCTAAGTCCAACTGCTTCTACACTCTCCATCTCCTATACACACCTATACACCCTCTCCCCCTAATCCTCCCCCTCCTCCCCCTGGGTTCACTTGCCTCTTTCATCCTTTTTGCCCCACATACAGCCCTTTGAACCGGATCTTTCTCTCCATCCCCTCCCCAGAGCCCCACTCGGGAGTCCATGCAATATCAACAGAGGCCTCCTGTCCCCACGTGCCCCTACTTCTGCCAAGCAGCTCAGGGCCCATTGTCTCCCTCCTCAGATCTTTCCCCTGCCTCCTGGGGGCTGACACTCCATAGTGAAGGACTTCAGTTCTTTTCATCCACCTTTTCCTCAGCCCCAACTGGCCTCCCTGCCTTTTATTTAAAAAAAAAAACAAAAACCCACACATATCCATTCTCAGGAACTTCTGTCTCTCCAACCACTTTCCCATCCCAGGGAAATCCAGGAGTCATTTCTAGACTGTGCTCTTCTCACATCTAGCCACACGCAGTATCCTACCAGAGTGCACACACATAGGTATGTACATCTATTTCTCCTCTGAGATATACGAGGCAAAAGGTTTTCTCTTCCGTTGTCAAGTTCACTCTTTTACTTTGATGTTAAATATAATTATGTGGCTGAGAAACATGGAAATTGACTACAAGACTATAACCGATTAGGACGGAGAGCTGGCTGAAGCCCAGAGCCTGGCAGAGAGGCATCTGGGAGGCAGGGGAGGAAAAAGGGAAAGAAAAAACCCGATCACCACGCCATGAGACTGCTTTCCCTGCAAACCCTTTCTCTGTTTCTTCCTCTCTTCTATCCCCTCTCACTCCCCAGCTCATGCTAGGCCAAACTGTGGCTCCTGAAGGCTCTTAAGTGCTCTTAAGCCAGGATGTTGTCCAGATGAGCTGGCATCGATTGGATCCGCAGACTTTCCCCTTCTCTAAGGGGTATTGACATGCTTTGCACTGCTGGTGGGGGGAAAGGGGGTGAAGAAGCGGGAAGGAGAGCCAGTGGCCCAGGGGAGAGTAAAGGCCTCACAGGCTGCCTCCCTCTACTTCATGCGACCTAACTCTCATGCCCCCATCTGACGTGTAGACACACAGATAACACACAAACAAATCAAATAGAGTGTGTGTGTATATAATATATTGATGTCTGTATTTATGTATACGTGACAAATCTGTGGATCTAGGCACACATATGCTCATATGTACATAGGGTAACAGGAGACTGTATAGTGATACACACATGTTACATGCATGTACACATATGTGTGCTGTGTTTTTTGAAGGTTACAATTTGGCAGGGTTGGGGGGGAATCTCCGTGGGAAGGTGGATCTGGTCCTGGGGACAGAGAGAAGGAGAACAAAGACTATTTCTTTCCCTTTGGCCTAACCCTAATAAGTCTTTTTCAATTGACTGAGCTCAACTACATGGTCATGTCTCTCAGGGGACACGTCTCTGGGGAGGAGGGTGGGACACAATGATCTTTTCCATCTTTTCCCTCTCCATGATTGGCAAGGGAAATGACTCACATTATGAACCCCAGGGATTTGGCCTTGGGCCTGAAGCCAAAGGGGTCAGAGGCTTCATTGTTAAATGAATACGAGTGAGGTGGGCTCCAGGTAGACCCAGAAGTTAGTGATTTTCTCTCTGACCTAAGTGGGGAGCTATGGCAGAAGGCCAGGAACCTACTGATTTAAACATTTTAAAAGAACAAATTCCTACCTTCTATTTTAGATTGATATCAAGGATTGGCTCCAAGGAAGAAGAGCAGTAAGGGCTGCACAGTGGAGGTTAAGTGACTTGCCCAGGGTCACACAGCTAGGAAGTGTCTGAGGCCAGATTTGAACCCAGGACCTCCCGTCTCTAGGCCAGGCTCTCCATCCTCTGAGCCACCCAGCTGCACCAGAATGTACTGATTTTGCAGCACTTTGCCCAAAGCTGAACCAGAGAACTGGATTAGACAGGCTCCCCCCCACAACAGCACGTGGAACACAGCAGCTGCTCAGTAAACGTATGTTGACTGTTTGAAAGCCAGTAAGACGAGAAAGAACTGAGTCTCTCTGGCAGTACACAGGATTCAAATAAGGCATCAGTAAGAGCTTACAGAGACATCACTTTAAATCCTGAAAATGGATAACCGAAGGAAGTAAGGGGTGGGTGAGTGGGTGACAAGGGGCTTAAAACCCAACAACCAGAGGACAAATCCCCGTCAGGTTAGGAGAGCGGTTCCTATGTGATAGTTCTTGAATCCCCAAGAATCTGTGATAATGGTCCAAGGGCTGTTGTGTTTTGTTTTGTTTTTTAAACTTAGAATTGCTACTAAATGCCAGTTCCAAGGCAGAAGAGCAGCAAGGGCTAGGTGATTGGGGTTAAGTGACTTGCCCAGGGTCATACAGCTAGGAAGTGTCGAGACCAGACTTGAACCCAGGACCCTTTGACTCCGGACCTGAATCTTTATCCACTGAGCCACCTCGCTGACCTGTCCAAGGGACTGGTACTAAAAAAAATTTTAATGAGATCTTCAGCAAAAAATAATTGTAGAGAATAGTGTGAATGGTGGATTAAGTTATGGCAGACATTCACAATACATTTTTGTTATTGTTGAAAGGGGTTCACAGAACAAAAAATATTGGGTCTAAGAGCAGCACAGCCTAGTAGTAGAGAGAGTGCTAGACACAGAGTCAGGAAGGCCAGGGTTCAAATCCTGACTCTAATACTTACTAGCTATGTAATCATAAACAGGTCACATCCTTTATGAACCTCGATTTTTTCATCTGTAAAACAGGAATAAAATCTGTCATGTCTACCTCATAGAGTTATGTATGGTTCAGATGAGATGACTTATTTAAATGTTCTATGAATCTTAAAGAGAAGGTAAATATAAATTGTTGTTATTGTGGGATAGAGTAGGGAGTAGCTCCCAAAGGGTATGCTAGTCTTAGGATTTTACTCAGTCAACAAGCATTTATTTATTAAGCTTTTACTATGTATTAGGCACTGTGCAAAGCTTTGGGAATTCAGAAAAAGGCAAAAATAACTCTTGGGGGCAGGTAGGATGGATAGAGAGCCAGGATTAGAAAGGGGAGGTCCTGGGTTCAAATGTGACTTCAGACACTTCCTAGCTGCATGGTCCTGGACAAGTCACTTAACCCCAATTGCCTAGCTCTTACAGCTCTTCTGCCTTGGAACTGATAACCGAGTATTGATTCTATGAAGGAAAGTAAGGGGTTTGTTTGTGGTTTTTTTTTTAATAGTTTTTGCCCTCAGGGAGCACACACTCTAAAGGGGGAGGGGTGGATAGTGTACAAATAACAAGAGACATACAGTGTGACTGGGAGGTCATCTCCGAGGGCAGAGATCTGGCCTCAAGGAAACCAAGAGGCAGAAGGGAAGGGGCAGAGCATTCCAAGCATAGGAGACAACCAGGACAAAGGCATGGAGTGGAGGAGAATTTGTACTCTGCTTGAGAAGCTGCAAGTGGGTCCCTGAAGCTGGCTCACAGAGTACACAGAAGGGAAGAAGACAAAAGCATGAGAATATGGAGGGGCTTAAATGCCCAGAAGGGAACTTTAAATTTCTGGCTGGAGGAAATAGGGATGCACTGGAGTTCCTTGGGAGTGGCAATATGGTTTAGAAATTATCATGGTATCTGAATGGAGGGCAGCTAGGTGGCACAGTGGGTAGAGTGCCCAGCCTGGAGTCAGGAAGCCTCATCTTCCCCTAGTTCAAGTCTGGCCTCAGACACTTACTAGATTTGTGACCCCAAGTCACTTGACACCATTTACCTTAGTTTCCTCATTTGTAAAATGAGCTGGAGAAGGAAATGGAACAGTTCCAGGGCTTCACTGTAAAATAAAGGGCCCCTGAGTTCCCATCATGCTCTATGTCTGTGATTCTAGGATCTCCTTTCTTAACCATAATCCTTTTCTGCTTGGCCCCATTGGCGGCCCAGAGGCCCTGCCTCCTCAGCTGTCTCCTCTACCACGGTGACCAGGATTGTTGGCTGAGATAGCCAACTGTAGGAGATTCCTTCCTCAGACCATAGAGATCATCTTATCCAACTTCACTATTTTACAGAAGTGGAAACTGAGCCCAGAGAAGGAAGATGACTTGCTCAAAGTCACAAAGCAAATTATTGGCAAGGCCAAGATGAGAACCGTAGACTCTTGGCTCCCAATACAATGCTTTTCTTTGTTTCTTTCTTTCTTTCTTTGTTTCTTTGTTTCTTTCTTTGTTTCCTTCTTTCTTTCTTTCTTTG
>NW_025384185.1:0-4973 GCF_016433145.1 Gracilinanus agilis
TCCTCCTCCTCCTCCTCCTCCTCCGCCTCCTCCGCCTCCTTCTTCTACTTTTGTAACAACCATAGCAAATAAGGTACAATAAAAAAGGGAGATGCCAGGACTGCTGAATCATAGAGCCTGGGAATTTTGGAGGGCTTTCCTTGAAATCACCCTTGTAGAGCAGAAGACCAAGTTTTATTATTCCCATTTTACAGATGGAGAAATGGAGGCCTAACCTATATATAAAAGAGAAGGGCAGTTTCTAGGCTAAACTGCTCTTATTAACCAAGCATCTAAGCCTGGCCCACCAACCTGACCAACTAGCACATTAACTTAGAAGGACATCTTCCAATATGTTTTCCATAGTAATTCTAAACCCAACAGTTGGCATTCTTTCTGGCCCCTTCCACCAATGAAGCCATCACTATCAGATTTCCATTGGTTCTCCACATTTAACAATTCACTAAAACAAATCCCAAACCAGGGGGCACTAGGCTAAGTACAAAGAATGCAGAGATGAAGAATGAACAATCCCTGACCTCAGGGGACTCCCATTCTACTAAAGAGGAATTATAGCCTGTGCCAAATACATATTCTAGCCCTGTGCTGGCGAGCCAATGGCTAATGGGCTGGAGGGGGCTGCTCCTTTTCCTTTCTCCACATGTGTCTGAGGACATTTCTCACATCATCCTCCCCTCTGCCCCATAGCCCAATGGGAGTGCTTCCTCCCTCCCCTGTCTGGGGTAAAGAGGCAGCTCACATGAGGTGTGAGGGTGCAGTTTTGGCACTTGGTCTTTAAAAGGTTTGCCATCACTGCTCTAGATGGTGCAGGGACAAAAGAGAGAGTCAGGAAGGATGTAGGAAAATTTGAAAAGGGAGAGAATATTTTCAGCTGAGGGAATCAGAGGAGGCTTCAGAGAGGAGGTGGCACCAATGCTGCTCCTAGAAGGAAGAGAGGAATTTCAACAAGCTGAGATGAGAAGTGTTGCTATTCTGGGCATGGCAGATGGCCTTTGCTAATGGATGGAGGAGGCAGGAGAGGGCAGAATGAGACTGGGGAACAGCTAGAAGTCAATTTGATGGGAATTTAGAGCACATGGAGAGTAGGGTAAAGGCAGCCCAGAGCACCCTAAATGCCAGCAATTTGTTCTATAGGAAAACAACTAATGGTTTGACCAATGAATATTTTTGAGGGTGTAAGTGACCTATGGTTTAGGGAGATGTTTCGGCAAATGTAGAAAGATTAGATTAAAGAGGGAAGGGACAGGGGATAGACAGACTGACCATGCAATCCCACTTACTGCTGTTCATATATAATGTTCTATCCCTCAGTTCTATGCCTTTAACTGACTCCTGTGCTTGAAATATGGGCAGCTAGGTGACTCAGTGAATAGAGTTCTGGGCCTGGAATCACAAAGACATCTTCCTGAATCCGAATCAGGCCTCAGATACTTCCTAGCTGTGTAACCTTAGGCAAAGCCCTGCCTTAGTTTCCTCATCTGTAAAATGAGCTGAAGTGGGCAGATGGATTATTCAGTGGACTGAGAGCCAGGCTTACAGATGGGAGGTCCTGGGTCCAAATCTGGTCTCAGACACTTCCCAGCTGTGTGACCCTGGGCAAGTCACTTGACCTCCATTGCCCACCCTTACCACTCTTCTGCCTTGGAGCCACAGAAGGTAAGTGTTTAAAAAAAAGTCAAATCAATGTTTGTTGATGGATCGATTGGGTGTCATTAGAACAGCTTAGGCAAGAAGTGATGAGAGGCTAAGCTAAGAGGGCTGTCTCATAAATGGAAAGAAGGGGCTGGATGCTGGAGATATCAATATAACCTGGAAACTGATTGGCTCTGGGGAGGTGATGGAAAAGGATAAGTTAAATCCGATTCAGATTTTGCTCTGGTATGATTAGTCAGATGATGGTGCCATGAAGGGTCATGTTCAGTGTAGGAGATAAGGAGTTCTATTTTGGACCAGTTGAATCTGAGCTATTGGCAGGACATCCAGGTGGAGATAGCCAACAGGCACTTGGAAAATATGTAATTGGAGGTCAGGGAAAGAAAAGAGCTAGAAATATAGATTTTGGAATCATCTATACTGAGATAATTTTTTAAAAAGCTCTTGCCTTCTGTCTTAAATATCAGTTCTAAAGCAGAAGAGCAGCAGGAGTAGGTAATCTGGGTCAAGTGACTTGCCCAGAGTCACGCTCAGGTCCTCTGGACTCTAGGCCTGGTGTTCTATCCCCTGTGCTACTTAGCTGCTTCTACAAAGATGATGATTAAAACCAAGGGAGAGGGGCCATGAGGTAGTTCAGTGGATAGAGAGGCAGCCCTGGAGTTGTGAGGTCCTGGGTTCAAATCTGACTTCAAACACTTCCTAGCTGTGTGGCCTTGGCCAAGTCACTTGCCCCCAGGTGCCTAGCCTTTACCATTCTTCTGCCTTGGAACCAATATTTAGTATCAATACTAAAACAGAAGGTAAAAGTTATTTAAAAAGACAAAAAACCATGGGAGAAGATAAGCTAATGAAGAAAGAGAGTCTGGACAGATAGGAAAAGAGCATCATGGAGAGAGCTTTAGAGGACATCACACTTAGAAAACAGAAGGAGGAGGATAAATAGAAACGTAAGATTGGAAAATTAAAAGGGACCTCAGTGAAATTGTTCACTCTTTCTGCTTATTGTTATCCAGAAAATCCTCAAAGGTCCAATCTAGGCCTTTGGGGTTGCATCTTCTGCACTTTCACTTGCCATCTCCCTCTTCTGATGCAATATCTTCAGTTGCCTATAGCCTGGCTGGAGTTCCCAGTGATGGTGAACCTTTTAGAGACGGAGTGCCAGCCCCGACCCAGGGGAGGGAAAAAGCACTCCCATTGGGCTGCTGGGCAGAGGGGTGGGTAAAGTGAAAAAATGTCATCAGGCATGGTGGAGATGGGGAGGGGAGCAGCTCTGCCCCAGTCCCTCTGCCTTTCTAGTAATGAACTTGGAGGGGAAAGGGGGGCGGGTGGTCTCATGCCTACCGAGAGCTCTCTGCATGCCATCTTTGGCACCCATGCCACTGGCTCGCCATCACTGTTCTAGGCTCACCTCAAATTCATCAGGTCCCAAACAAGATCCATTCTCTCCTCACCCTTAAGCGACAGTCTCAGCCTCCCCATCTCTATTAGTGGCAACCCTCTAGGCTTGAAACTGTGTAGTCATGTATGCCTCTTCTCGATTCCACATAGCGACCACCGCCAACTTCTTGGAATTATTTCTCAGCTTCAAAAAATCTCCCTTTCTCACACTCAAAGTTGAAAGAGTAGAACCTGTAGATTGGGGGATCCAGGAGCAAGTCCTGATTCTAATATCAGGAAACCAACATTTATTAAACATCTAGTAGCTTCCGGGCATCATAGGAAACCATGGCGGTACAGAGGAGGAAAAAACAAGATAAAAGAGCCTTTGCCTTCAAGAAACTTACATTCTTTGGGGGAAATAACAGGCATACACATACATATATGTATATGTGCTAGGATATATTATTTCTATATATATACACACATATATAAATATACTTATTTATATACACAAATATATATATATACTTATTTATATATATACCCACATATTATATACATATATACACACATATATATACTTATACACACATATATTATACATACTTCTATACATCCATCTTATATATACACACATTTTATACATATATATACTTATTTATATATGTATATATATTTTTAAGCACACACATATTTTTAAATCCTTACCTTTAATCTTAGAATCAGCACTATGTATTGGTTCCAAGGCAGAAGAGTGGTAAGGGCTAGGCAATGGGGGTTAAGTGACTTGCCCAGGGTCACATGGCTAGGAAGTGTCTGAGGCCAGATTTGAACCCAGGACCTCTTGTCTCCAGACCTGTCTATCCACTGAGCCACTTAGCTGTCTCTCCTTCCCTCATGCTCCTACATATGCATATTCATATAAATGTAGATATAAAAAGATGTGCAAAGTTAAGTGCAAGGTAAGGGAGGAGCAGTGAAGTGCCATAATGGACAGAGTGCTAAGCCTGGAGTCAGAAAGACTCATATTTCTGAATTCAAATCTGGTCTCAGATGTTGCCTAGCTGTGTGACCCTAGGCAAGTCACTTTTAACCCCTTTTGCCTCAATTTCTTCATCTGTAAAATGAACTGGAGAAGGAAATGGCAAACCCTCTCCAGGATCTTTGCCAACAAAAACCCAAATGAGGTCGGGAAGAGTCAGACACAATTGAAATGAATGAATAACATATAGTTTCAGCAGAGTAGGCATGAGCAGCTAAGGGAATCAGGTCTTACTTAGATGGTCTTTGAGCTGAGACTCAAAGGTGCTAGGGATCCCAACACAGAGAAGGAAGGGCTCAGACATTTCTAGATGTGTGACCCTGGGTAAGTCATTTAACCTGAATTACCTACCCCTTGCTTCTCTTTTTAGAATTTATATTAAGACATTATTATATTATATAGGTGAGGGTTAAAAAAATGTAGTAGTAGTAAGGGGAGAGAGAGAGAAATTATATTACAGGCTGTGCAAAAAAGACAGAATGCTGTTTTCAAATAATAGTAAGCAGCCCCCAAATTCTGTTATTGTGAGACCTTGGAAAAATCACTCACCACTCAATTTCCACATCTGCAAAATGAGCCTAATAGAACCTCAGAGGGCTGTTGTGAGGAAGGAACTTTATAAACTAAAAAATGTTTATAAATCAAATATTTTACTCTCCTGTCATACTGGAGTAACCGAAACTCTTGCCTGATGGACTCTCTGCTTCGCCTTAGCCTCTTTGATACACCAATCCATTGTGCCTACCTTTGGCAGGTTATTTGCTGAAAATGTCATATTTCCCACTGTCAGTCTGATCAAATTAGAACTCAACTCAGCATTCAAAGCCCTCTGGAATCTGGTCTCATTTTCCTTCTCAATTTGACCTGATAGTGTGTGTATATATATATATATATATAC